>NC_142928.1:126642613-126645113 GCF_046866305.1 Octopus bimaculoides
TGTGTACACATATACACACATTAGATATAGATATATATATATATAGAGAGAGAGAAAACAGAACACTGCGTAGTTTTAGGGACTGTGAACTGTTCTCTTTGACTTGTTATTTATGATAAACTGTTTATTTCTACATTAACACTTTCTCCTTCTTGTGAAAAAAATTATTAAAAATATACTTGATGGGCGCCAAAATTCAATTTACCCTGTTCACCTGAGAATGTGTTACAGAATTACTTACAGACATCATTCGCATGTAAAGCAATAAGTTAAGTTAGTGTTAACATTTAATGCAGTGAGCATAGAAAAAACTACAGTACAGCATCTTACTTTTGTAGTAACTCTCTCATTGCTAATTCTTAATAAAGTTCGATAAAGCCTGTTTCTCGGTGGACATCTCAAAAGACAGAAGTAATCTCAGATTTGTCTCCCGTATTTATCGTAATGATTTAAATGTTATTATTACTCTATGACTGATATTGTAATTTCCTCATCGAAAAATTGTTTCTAAATATTACTAATTAGAATTAACATATTTGATATTATGAGTATTAAAAATCTAAGAATTTACGTACTGCTTGTGATAGCGACAGTTTCCAAGTAATTTCTCTGAGTAACTTAGTTCCTTATAATACTGAAGAATGTTATCGCTGTACCTTGTTGACTAGGAATACAAACTGTATATGATGCTTCGGTAGTCATACTTATTCCCAGGACACTAGAGCCATTAGTGCGGGCTTAATTGAGGAGGCAACGGAAATGGCCGAAACTGACGTCAGTCTTAAGAATTCTCGGTGGGCATTTTTCGGAAAATTATGATCCCTGTTAGTGTATATGTTTTCATTCGTGTGCATTAACTACAACATTAGAGCATTTTAGCTCTTATTTCTAGCAATCTAAGCGTTTTTAACACCCTAGTGACAATTATAATTGATTAATTATATATATATATAGTGGACTCTCCCGTCTTTAGACGTATGAGGGTTCGGCAATTTCTTGCCGAACAACCACACAGGGTCATAATGATTAAATGCTTGTGTACACGTAAACTCATTCCCGCCATCAAATCGGCATTACCTGAACAGGTGCACCGTGTGCCACATATCAGATGACGAAATGATGGCAGAGCAAGTTGGAATGAAGTGCTTTGCTCAAGAACACAACGCAAAGCCCGGTCTGGGAATCGAATTCACGCTCTCGCAATCGTGAGTGCAATACCCCTAACCACTAAGCCATGCGCTTACACACACACACACACACACACACACACACACACCTGTGTGTGTGCGCACGTGTATATATATATATGGCAAACATTGACAGTCACTTTGAAGTTTTACACTGATTGATGACGGCTAATGAATCTTCAATTTAGTGTTTGACTAATTTTATATATAAATTTACATTAAAACAAACACACACGTACACACATCACTTTGTTTTTCTTTCTATTCTCCAGCACGTTGTCCGGATAAGGATAGTATCAAATGTCTGGATGGTGGTGTTCTTGACGAAAACTGCAAATGTATATGTCCAGATGGTTCCCAAGATTGTCGAGAGGGCGCTGTTGTCGATGGTATGTTTAGTTCATTTTCATGATATATATTCTCTGTACTGGATGTGAGTGTTGTAACCGTTGATGTCTTTAGAATGGCAGATTCATAAGCGAAGAACTTGATGTGGGTAAATTCCTCGTTAATATTGCAAAGTGTTAGGGGTAAAACCATTTATGTTTGGCTGACTTATGTGACCTACATTTTGAGCGAATACATTGTACATGGTCACTAGATTTGCTAGATATAGCAGTAAAACTCCATCAAATTACACCCTGTGAACTATTGTAGCTAAAAGAAAGATGGATGAAGGTACATCCTGAGAAGCAATGTTTTGGGGGCGGCATTTTATGCATGTATCACGTATTCTTTTGAATGCACGCGAGAGGAGGGTAAATTCAAGAAATGCCTCGAGCGGCAAATGCTCCAACTCTATCACCGACTCTGCCGTCTCTACAAAAGAACATTTTGTTAGTGTAGTCTAGTTGTATTAAGACTGAAATATAGAGATGATCATGGATAGAACATCTTTAATGAAATGCGCGCTGGAACAATACTGCCTTAGTTAAAGAGTGAAAAGTGTGGTTTCGTTTCATTTGTTTGCAGAGATGAATTGACTCCTGTCATGGAACGTGCGAAAACATCAGGAACCCACTAAATTAAATCCAGTTTGAATGAGTTTCAGATAGTTATTTACAAACATACTAGCCGAATGAGAAAGGAGAGAAAAGAGAAAGGACGAGAAAGGGACTCAGTAAAAAAAAAAAAAAGAGTGATTAAAAACAATAGGACGAATGTAAAGGAAGAAAGAAGGGGAAGTGAATGATTTTATGCAACAACAGTAATGTCCTTAAAGCTCCGGAAAGTGGCCGGTTTAATGAAGTATGACCTCCAAATGCAATCAATCGCTTGGAAAAATGGAAGGTGAAATTAGAAGAAGCAACCAA
>NC_142928.1:126650113-126667613 GCF_046866305.1 Octopus bimaculoides
GTACTACAACAGGGCATTATGAATAATATTAATAGGCCAACTTTTTGTTTTTGTACGTAGCTGTGATATGTCAAATTTACTTCAAAGGACAGAGGAGGTATATGTGGAGTGGCAAAGCGGGAGAGAGGAGGACAGAGAAGAATAGAGAGAGTGGGAAAAACAGTGAGCGATGACGGCATTCGTTTTGTGTTTTTAAATGTCAGTATTTTCGGAGTACATCTCAAGAAACGAAGTACATCTCAAGAAACGAAGTACATTTCAAGAAACATAGATATATACATTTCAAGAAAAGTAGATGCATAGATCATAAGAAAAGTTGATACATAGATACATAGACACATTGTTACATCAAAGACAAATAACTACAACAAATATTGGATGTCACTGTCACTTTTCATTACCACACGAGGATAAAATTAACTCGCAAGTGGCTGTGTACTCCAAAGACATGCATGCCATTAACATAGTTCTCCGGGAGATTCAGCCTCACACAGAATACGACAAGGCTGGCCCCTTTGAATTACAACTACAACTCATTTTGGCCAGCTGAGTGGATTGGAGCGAGATAAACCTTCAAGTGATTGGAAGAAAACGAAAAGAGATCCTATATATGGGCAGGAAGATTTCTTTAGTCATTAGAGTTATTATGGGTGTTAATCCGGTCCTAACAGCAGCATTTGTGGATCTCACAGATCTGGAGGCCAAGCCCCCAGATAAACACCGATGCGCAGGCTGTTGTAATCAGACTGAGCGTGAGTCGAGTGCGAAGTCACTACACGACGGAATAGCAATTATTTAGTCTTAGTTTTCATTGCTTATACTAAATACATGACATTTTTGCCTTACGTTATGGAACATTTCCTTTCCTTTTACGCTTTTTAAAAATAGCACTCCGTCGTAACGACGACGAGGTTCCTGTTTATCTGATCCACAGAACAGTCAGCTCGTAAAATTAACGCGCAAGTGGCTGAGTACTCCATAGACATGCATACCATAACGTAGTTCTCAGGGAGATTCAACTTCACACAGAATGTGACAAGACTGGCCCCTTTGTATTACAGCTACAACTCATTTTTGCTTCAGCTACTGCTTCTGTATGATATCTAAATCATTTATATGCTCGAATCAAGTGATCCTGGTTCATTTTGGACATTACTTTAACTATGGCAACTTTCAAAGAATTTTTGGTGTTTTGGGCGTGTTCATTGACTTCTCTCTCAACATCGCACAACATGTAATAGTCAAATAGATTGAGATCTGAGGAATTAGGAGGCTAAATGTTAGGGGTTACGTGATCATGAAAATTTTCAGCCATCTATTCCTGTGTTACTAGAGCTATGTGAGATAGTGCAGAGGCTTACTGAAACATATATGGCCTTCCATTGCATACACTGTCTATCCAGGGCTTAAGAATTATTTCCAGGACCTCAATGTAGGTGGCAGAGTTAACTCTAAGGCCTTGTGGAAAAAAATAAGCATTGTATGTCCTTCATTGCTGACAACCCCTAAAACCATCACAGTTGCAGGAAATTTTGTATGCATAACACTTGGAACTTCAGAAGGGTCTGCACATAACCATCTGTCATTTCTTCTGTTAACTTTTTGATCTTGTTCGAAGCTTTTCTCGTTTGAGAAAAAACAAATCAAATATTCTGCTGGATTTTTCAGTTCGATTAAGAGCCTTTTAGATCTGATTTAGTGATTTTATTTTGCTTTTTAGACAAATTGACGTTTCTTTTATATAAGACTTATATCTGATGTCTTCATGGACAACATTACTGACTCTTCCTCCTCACACATGGAGATCTTTTGCAATTGACCTCAGGTACTTTCTGGGATTGTAATCAATGGTCTGTTGAACTTGCTGGATAAATTCAGGTGTTCTGATGATTTCAAAGCGTTTAGAATGCTTTTTATGCTTTGATACCAGTGATACGTTTCCATCTTCAGTTTCTAATTGCTTGCAAACTTTGTAGACGAAAGATCTGGTAACTTTTAAAACTCGAGATATTTCTAAATCACTATGTTCAGCCTTTATAACCACAGCATGCCTCTTCATTTCTTGAGTAAGCTGTGAGTCTGCTATTATTGTTTTCTGAAACAAAGATTATACAGAGTTAGCAAAAAATGCTGCAATAACCTCCAAAAGGTATGTCTTCAAATATCTTACGTGCCCTGTATAGTTATCGGTTTTACACCTTCTTTCTATATTCTGCAAGTGTCACAATATAGAAACATTTCTCATGACACCAGCATACAATGTACAGATGCTTACATTTTTCATATTTTCCATGAAGTCTGCACGGGTCCAGCTAGCTATTATTATTATTATTATTATCATTATTATTATTATTATTATTATTATTATTATTATTATTATTATTATTATTATTATTATTATTATTATTATTATTATCATTATTATTATTATTATCTGATCTATTCAGCTTGTTGTTGACGGTTGTTGTTAATGTACCACCTTTTCTCGAGAAATTTTCAAAGGCTCCTTGTACGTGCAAGTAATAAAACTGTTTTCGGGATGTGCTCTATTTTCATCTGTTAATTGACTCCTATAACAGCACTCCATAATGATCGTATGAATTTCTTTGTGTCAGCAGTCAGAGGTTGTCGGTGTCCCATTGCTGCTCGATGGGACACCTACTATTCACAGCACATTCATCACTGGTTCCAATCTCACACCGTTATCTATTATATTTCTTTCGGATATTTCACTCGTAAATGCTGTTTAAGTAGTTTTATTTTTTTGCGTAACGTCTTCACAAGATGGATTACCAACTAAAGTTCAGAGACACTCCGTCCACCCTCTTTTTGCAGAGCTGAAGGGATGTGGTTTGCTGGTTTTGTTCGCTGAATTCAAACTGCAACCTGTTTCTTCAGATATTCTATGCTCTCTGTAGTGTGACAATGTTAACCATTTAACGGAATATAGAAAACTATTTGGTGATATTTTTATGCATGTACCTGGTAATTTTATTATGTTAGTAATTTCTATTACCTCACCACAGGTCTAAAGCTTCTTTATCTCCCCACTTACATCGTGAAATTTGCCTTCTCATTTTCTTTTTCTTTCACTCTGGTGTGGAATGAACAGGCTACATTCTATTAACCAGATAAGTTCTAATAAATTTCTCCAGCACAATGACACCTGATCTTGAATATTCTAGTTTCTTATTTGGATTTTCATTTCCCATAAAACTTTTACATGATAATTTTCGACAACTTACCCTCGTCTTTTATCATACCCTTTTTCAGGGTGGGCTAGCCTGAATGTTTTACAGTTGGCAGTGTATAACAAATACAATTTTGTCGTGTACCCAGCCCTTGTAGTGTTTCTGCGTTATGTTCTTATATTTTGGTACACAGTAGACAACAGTTACTTCCCTCTCACCACATAATTGACATAGTGATTGAATATCTTTCTTATCTATGTTTACTGAATGCTCGTGTTCTAATGACCTGTTCTTTGGCCGCTAATGGTTTGGCCTTCAGTGGTTTTCTTCAGGTCTCTTTTTCTTTTCCTTAACCAGTCACATGACCAAATGCTTCTGTATGCAGTGTTCTTGAAGAAAGTTTTAGCCGCGGAGAAATGCCATGCGACATTTATTCTAGCTCTTCTTAGTTCAAATCCCGTAGAGGTAACTTTTGCCTTTCATCCCGCCGGGGTCGAAAAAGCAAGGTACCGGTCAAGTACTGGGACTGATGTAATCGAATAACACCTCACTGCCCTGAGAGTACAGATACCAGTGTCTTTGCGGTTACTAAGCTTCTTCAGGTCGGCACCGACTTTGTCGGGCGTGACAGGATCGAGTCTGCAAGTGTCATTGGTTGCGGCTGTGTCTGCGGTGATGGTTAGGCAGGGATCGATTGAGACAGGTGGGTGATGAAGAAGGCTGAAGTGATCCTTCCAGCGTTCGAGGAGAGCGGTTTCGTGGGGATGACGTTGCCATTGGTATCCTTTACGGGGGTTGTCTTGAACAGGGGACCGCCCAGAACTTATCTTGGTCATCTGTGACGGCCTTGTTGCCTATCTGAAGGTACTCATTCCTTTTTGGCCGCACAGGCGAGTCTTGCGATGGCAGTTGATTACCTTCAACGTCTGCAGTGAAATCTAGGGCCGCTGGGGAATAGATCTTGAGTATACTAGGACATCACGTGCAGACGGGTTGGTGTTTGATTTAAAGATCTCCCAGTTGTCGGCCTCATCATTGGCCAGGGCGCTGAAGCAATTGGCGATAGAAGATGAGTCAGGGCGAGGCAGGTTAGTGGCGGGGTCTGCTCACAGCTTCAACTTGAGAGTTACAGCCAGCAATCGATGTTCGGTATTGCCGAGTTATCTCCTCTGTAGACTCGGCAGTTAGTGACCAATGACCTCCAGCGATAGGAGATGAAGATGTGGTCGATCGCCTTCCTGCTGTAACCGTCCGGCCTCTGTCAGGTCAAGTGATGGATAAGTTTGCGAGAGAACCGGGTGTCGGTGTTATAGAAATTGTTGTAGCGGCATAGGAGCAGCAGCCGGTTACTGTTGTCATTGGTAGATGGGTCTGGAAGATAGAAATGGCCCTGACGAAAGTAACATTAATTTTCTTAGGTCGTTCAATTTACCTCAATTGATCAATAGACCAATTGAGTAAATCTATTAATAATGTACCTATAATGATTACTGGAAACAGCTGTAAGCCAAATTTGCCCTAATAAAGGAATTATATGTAATGACCATTCTGTTTAACTTGTTTCTGATATATATATATATATATATACATACATACATACATATATATATATATATATATATATATATATATATATATATATATATATATATATATATATATATATATATATATATATATATATATATAACCTTTCTCTCTATGTATGTATGTATGTATTTGTCTATATATATATATTTTGTTGAAATCTACTTTTTCTTTATTTATTGTAGCATCATCTTGTAAGAACACTTACCTTGATGCAAAATGTGACACATGGAGTGCGAATGGAGACTGTTTAACGAATCCTAAGTGGATGAACGAAAATTGCGCAAAGAGTTGCAGTTCGTGTCCTTCTGATACGCAACCATGTAAGTAACGAATTTTTATTTCCACTTTCTAGAAATTAGCCAATTGCATAGTATTAAGAGACGTTGCTGTTTAATCTCCATGTCTGCCTTGATTAATTGATTAAGGCAGACATTTATCAAGAGCATTTGAGCCGTCACCATCTCATATTTTTATACATCTTGGACAACAATAGCCAAAGTGTCAACCTCTTTTTAAAACGACAGAGATTATTCAAGAGAATGCGGTTGATATTTCTAACAGTTTGAGGGAATGCATTGAAGCTCTCTCTTTCGTTGCTTCATACTAAGAATTATAAAATTTTAAGTAGAATTGAAAAGTGCTAATTTCCCGAATTAAAGGGTTGTACATTTAGAAAATGTTGATAGCGATAATTCTTTGTCTTTGCTGCTATTTAATTTATTAACCATGGCGTAGTCTTTATTGAAAGTCAACCTTTCGAACTTAGAAATATAGTTCACTGATCTTTAACCTCTTCTTAGATACAGAGGATCAGAGAAGGATTTGAATTCAGAACATTCAAATTCAAGAACTTTTGGAAAATAAGCATTTGAAATATTCGTGCCTTTCTTAGACATTTTCAAACGATTCGTCCGTTACTAGGCAGTCGAGTATATTACTTGATCGTTTATTACAAGCAGTAATCACCAGTTTGTGTCAGCAGTATTAACCTGTGAGACGTAGTAACGGTTCTGGTCATACTTGTAGTGGTGAGATTGCAAGAAAATATTGCAAGTTAATAAGTCATTCAGTAATTGTAGAGTTGACCCGCTTCTTACAGTATTGAACTATACCACTGTTTGATACCTTCTTACAGCTGGATGTACTTAGACACTGAGAGTTCAGTGTCTTAGTGAGAAACACAGCCTTATTAAGCTCACAAGTTTCAAACTATCGGCACGTCGACTGGTCGATAACAGAAAGATAAAAGCAGAGAGGGGAAGGAAAATATTTAAATATAAAATTCTAGAAACAGAAATACCAGGAATATGGTAGTCAAAAAGAGTAACAACTCTTACAATAATTATTTCTAACAATGCTCACTTACTTAAAATGAAGGATAAATTGTTATAGTTATGAGATAATAGATATTTGGTTTAATCGATCTGGAGTTGTCTCCGGTGTTTAAAGAGGAATGATAAGGTTGTTTAAAACATGATCTGGGATCAGAATTATAAAAAAAATGAAGGTAGATATACTGTTGTTGATGATGATATTGTTTATCCATATGTGAGTTGTAACTTAAAAATATCTATCTTCAAAAAGTGTAGTATGTATCGATATGTCTTATAAAATTAAGACTACGTAGTCCAATGTTTCATGCTTTTTGAAGATGGTGGTATATGATTTGAGGAATATTTGGCAGTTATTTCTTAAAGCTCGAGCAAACCGTATACTGTTATAGATATCTCCACAAATCTAATAATACCTCACAGAATGGTAATAAATATTTATGTAACTGCTTTATGTACAGAGATGCAGGAATTGCGATATTTACACCCCCTCTCTCTCTCTCATATATCTTATCTATATATAAAATAGAGATTCTGTCCGTTTTTGTGTTTGTTCTTTTGTTCGTCTACCAAAATGAAAGTAAATGGTTCAAGAGAAGTTATGTTTTTTCTATATCTCTTACTGTGCTATTGCCCAATTTGTCTCAACAAAACTTATACAATGGTACAACACTAATTATGCCCAAACCTATGAGGAACTGCATTCAAGAAAATATTCTCACTGGTTGTGGTAAAGATGAACCTTCTTCGTTCCTCGCATACCAGTTATGCCAGTTTCTGGAGAGATTACATCTTTTCTTTGGTGGCATATTTTTTCAATATTATAAATCCAAAATTATGAACATAGAAGAAATTATACAGTAATCTCCATTAATGTAAGCAATTGTATGTATGTAGTATATCTTTATTTTTCTATGCAGTATAAATTAACCAAATATAAGCAAATTAACCAAATAGAAGCCCATGTATGAACTGCTAATTTAATGGTAAATTTGCAACTGCTCGGATAATTATTAACTGGTAATTGAACAGTAAATGTGTATTTTTACATACCTTGGACCTGCCACCTCATTGTTTTTTGTCAAGTGTTTCACCTCCAGGTGTTCGTTATGTCAGTTAACACACGTACACTGACATACCATTCCGCCGTCCCTCTCAAACTCAGCTTCGCCATGACAATTAACAAAGCACAAGGTCAATCGCTGAAAGTTGTCGGATTGGACCTTCGAACATCGTGCTTTTCACATGGACAGTTCTATGTCGGTTGTTCTAGAGTTGGTCATCCAAACAACTTATTCATCTACGCCCCTGAAAGAAAAACCAGAAATGTCTTCTACAAAGCAACCCTACAGTAGTTACTCCTCTACTGTAATCTTCACATTTACGCCAAATTGTAGCCGTTAGCAATCAGACTTCCTACAATCATTTCATTTGATATTTGCTTCATTTCCATGATTGCTGTTAACAATACATTACCTTCAATGACCCTTCTTACTTCACGCACGTTGTTCGTTCATAAGCATGCTCTGACATTCATTTTTGTACACGCCATTATTCTATTTGTGTGTTTGCTGTAAATGTTTGCTTTTGTCTATCATACATAACTTGCATTGAAAAAAGCGTCAATGCGGTAGTGTCAACATTAAGAGTAAACTTTGAAATTTTTGCTTCATAGCTACCTGTAAAAATTCGTACCTAAATGACGAAAAATGTGACCAGTGGGCCTTAGAAGGTGAATGCCAGTTAAACGCTGTATGGATGGAGCAATATTGTGCTAAATCTTGTAGAACATGTGACAAAGTTACCGGTGGCGGCGGTACAGATGAGGAATATGGTAAGTTATCATGATTTATTCTTTGTTTTAGCTATTCGGCAACTATGATATATTATGCAATTCTAGTACTGGGGTCGACGTAATCGATTAAACCTATTACTTCAAAATCCCTGGTCTGTACAAAAATTATAAAGAATGATTATTATTATTATTATTATTATTATTATTATTATTATTATTATTATTATTATTATTATTATTTTTATTATTATTATCATTATTATTATTATTATTATTGAGTGAAAGAGCAGTTCATGCCATCACTGAGGTAAAATATACGAAGCCCAATATACCCATCATGACTGCCCGTCTGATAAGGGTACATCAGGCACATGCATCACAACCATGTGTGCGCGACGTGTTTATCTCATCTATCAAGATAAACAGCGCATCACCTCGCAGGTGGGGCCCAGTTAGAATTTTCTTCAGGTCGGGTAGTCCATCCCGCTCAAAAGGACCCTGAATAAGGTTTGTTTAAGGTTGTTGAGCAAAACACCCATGTTTCCAAAGGTGAATTATTCAAACCCCAAAGAATTCCTCTCAACACATGGCTATGATGCTTCCCCACTACTTCTGCTCGTGATCAGAGTTGCACATATCGTCAGCCACCAAGGGACATGCTCAACTGGTTAAGGTCAAACAACTTACAAGCAAATCTGTGGTATTGAGCAGAATATTTGCTGTAGCCCATCTTTTTATAACAAGACAAAACAATGTACATGATAACACTTCCAATCAATTGAGATCAGAAGCCACGAGAGCTACTGCCTGGTACTGCATCAGGGCATTTATTATTATTATTATTATTATTATTATTATTATTATTATTATTATTATTATTATTATTATTATTATTATTGTTATTATTATTATTATTATTATTATTATTATTATTATTATTATTATCAGTAAGGCGGCTGGCCGAATCGCTAGCGTGCTGGATGAAATGCTTAGCGGCATTTCGCCCGTCACTACGTTCTGTATTCAAATTCCGTCGAGGTCGACATTGCCTTTCATCCTTTCGGCGTCGATAAATTAAGTATCAGTGAAACACTGGCGTCGATGTAATCGACTTATCCTCTCCCACCAAAATGGCTGCCCTTGTAGCATAATTTGAAATCATTATTATATTTTCTTATTGTTATTAAAGCAGCCAGTTGGCAGAATTGTTAGCACTCCAGGCAAAGTGCTTAGCGGCATTTCTTCCGTGTCTGCGTTCTGAGTTCAAATTCCGCCAGGGTCGACTTTGCTCGTTTGTGAGAGCAGTTGAGTTTATTTCAGATATTCTTATTTTAAAAATCGTCTCCGGCTAATCGTTGAGAGGACGTTGATGTTACCTTGACGGAGGTTTGTGCTCTCTGAGTCCTCTTGTTATTATTGATATTGTCAACCTCTACTATATAAAATAAATATTTACTTAATTTTTTTGTAACAGATGATTGCAAAGATTCCGAGCAATATAAAGATAAGTGCCCTGGTTGGGCCCAAGCAAATCAGTGTGCAATAAACCCTAAATTTATGATACCACACTGCCGAATGTCCTGCAAGAAATGCCAAACAAGTAAGAAATGTAAAATTATTTTCTTTGTTAGAAATGAACTTTTATGGAACGATGTTCAATTCCTAAGACGGCGGTTTTTTGATCCCATTCGAGATTAGAATCACTTCGCCTAGATTTCGCATGCATGCATACACACATACATACACACATACACTCATACACACACACATACATACATACATACATACATACATACATACATAGGCAACAGAGGTTTAACACCAATCCAAAATACCTTTGAATGTCGTATCATATCCCTACGGCAACATATTTTCCCTACCAAGTGTCGGAGTACATCCCTTGACCAAGTTTACATGCATGAGACTGATAACATCATAAGACTTGGAAGGCAGCTTCTTGAGCAACATTGCTCGTCTGATACCTTAATTACATTCCAAAGATGTCGCATGACTCTACTGCAACGTATCATCAGATGAAAGGATGAACATATATGAGCAGAAGACCATCAAAGCCGTCTATCATGAACCAAAAGCCGGATGACTACCTCCCATTTTGAAGAATATGCGTTTGCAATTCAGGAACTGGAAATATCAACCAAATACCTGATGCACCAAAGGGACAAAGATGCAGGAAAAGCAGTAAAATGTGACAACCAATGCAGACTTTGTGGAGTTAACACTGAAGATATCACCCACATCGTAAGTAGTTATCCGAAAATGTCATCATGGTATTATCTACTGATGAGACATGCTGTAGCTAGTACACTCTATACTGAAATCCGTTGGAAGGATAACTACAAGGACAAAGAAATAAGAACCCACAGTATGGTAGAAGCCATAGCCACTCATAATAAAAAGGAGTACTGATGTGAAAACCTCAATAAAATATAAGCAGAAAAGACCTGATATAATGATTTGGGATAGAGAAGGGAAACTGTGTATAGTTGTGGAAATTAGCTGCACAGTGGATGTTAACGTAAAGCTGTAGTACACTGAACTATTGAGAAATCTGCAATTACTCTATCCAGATGTCAAGTTCAGGTTTATACCTGTAATTATTGGGGCCCTGGAATATGTAATAAACTGCCTAAATACCAATCTTGAGAAATTAGGCTTCTCAAAACCAGAAAGGGAAAAGCTAATTCGGAGACTACAGATCCAATCCA
Source organism: Octopus bimaculoides (assembly GCF_046866305.1). NCBI lineage: Eukaryota > Metazoa > Mollusca > Cephalopoda > Octopoda > Octopodidae > Octopus > Octopus bimaculoides. The sequence goes on from NC_142928.1 coordinate 126,660,747, forward strand.
TCACTGGAACTGTAAAAATCAGTAAAACTTTCCTGACGTTTATCATTTAAATATATATGAGCATGTCTAGAAATGCAACTATATGCATAAAAATACATACATAAAACAGAACATACAAATCTTTACATATACATACATACATACGTACATACATACATACGTACATACATACACACAAAAGTACCCTGTTGTTGATGTTGAATTTCCAATGAAGGAACCTTGGATCAAAGTTAGAAACCGACTCTTTCTCCATTGACAAGAAATCTTGAAATAAAACTGAATAATCACACACACACAAATACATACATACATACATGCATGCACACACATATACATATATATACACACACATACATACATCCTTCCTTCCTTCAGTTTCTGTCTTCCAAATTCACACACAAGGCTTTTATAGCCCTTGGTCAACCTAAGGCTTGTGAGTAGATTTTTAGAATTGATTTGGAATAAGTATCCTAATTTTTACAAAAGAATTTACTTGTATTATAACGAAGAGATTTAAATACTTCAGAAACACTCATATATTTAAACGGAACATGTAATTTCTTGGTGAAACGTTGTTTATCTTTTCTTTTTCTTTCCTTATTTATAGAAGGTTGTGTGAACTTATACAAAGATAATATTTGCGACTTGAAGGCAGAAGGTGACCAATGTGAATCTAACAGAGAATTCATGAGGAAAAACTGCAGAAAGTCTTGCAAACTTTGTAGTGAAGGGGAAATTGAATATGATAAGAAAACCACAGTCTATGTTGAACCAACGACAGCACCAACTACAAAAAACAATCCTTGTAAGATAAAAATTCTCGTCTTTTAAAATTATTTTTTATCCTAATTATTAAGCAATTAACTCTTCCGTTTGTTATAATCTGGTGTATTGATTCATTTATGAAATTATCCAGAAAATGGTCTTATATTCTATATAGCATACTATAAATTGATTATTTCTTATATTTCTATAGCTATATTTATGTCCCCTAGCTAGTTTCCTGAGTATTAGTATTTTCTCATGTACGTGTTCATGTGTTTGTTTAATTTTATACTCACAAAATACAGATCTTATAAAATGAAACCAGATATAGAACTAAATTATATATTTCATGTAGTTTACACAATAATTTTCATTATAAAGGTTATTGTGTAAATTAATTAAATTATATCAGTCATTCTGAAGCATTGAGAAATTAGAATTAATGAAAAGACAGCTAAATGAGATGGAGAACGTTGGATTGCTTTTTATCACTGGGCTACTCAAGCACAACTGAAGAATAATCTTTTCTACTCCAGACACAAGGCCAGAAATTTTGGGGGAGGGGACCAGTCGATTAAATTGACTCCAGTACGCAACTGGTACTTAATTTATCGACCCCGAAAGGATGAAAGGCAAAGTTGACCTCGGCGAAATTTGAACTCAGGATGTAAAAACAAATGAAATACCGCTAAGTATTTCGCCTGGCGTGCTAACGTTTCTGCCAGCTCGCTGTCTTACAACTGAAGAATAACAACAACAGCAACAACAACAATAACTAAATTGCAGAATATAGCAAAGTATCATACCTTGATTTAATGTTTTTAATCAAGAATAACCAATAAAATGAAAGTATGAAGAAAGAAAAACTATGACAGACATATGATAGCGAATTAGAAAGTAATGGCTTGACTTCATTGGCATCATGCTCTTGCTTGATGGGGCTGGGATAATTTCAAGTTAGTGGTCCCAGAGGTATCATCATATGTAGAGCTGATCAGTGCACCCCGTCGCTGGTGGTCCCACGCCAATCCCTTTGCATCCTCCAAAGTAATGTAGAGCCCCTGAAGATCTTCCCCAGTCACGTCCAGCCATCTAGTACGAGGCGTACCATGAGGCCTCTTCCAGCCCACAACTGTTGCATCGAATCAAAGTAAAGCCCTCGTAGGATGATCAAGTGGGAGGCGGAGGACATGTCTGTACCAGCGCATGCGACGGATAGCTAAAAGATGGGAGGCTGTGGGCTGATGCATGTATGCATGCACGCACGCACGCAGTTCTTTGTTGGAAACATGACTGTGCCATCTGATGTTCTCAATGGTTCTCAGGGCCGTGCTATCGAAGCCGTCAATCCTCTTTGCATTGCTTCTGACTCATCCTTGTATATACATGCACGTATGTACGTTTATATATATATATGTAAACGTACATACTTTCTGTCTTCCCCCCCCCCTCTCTCTCATGAACATATTTTGTTCAATCAGTCTTTTGCTGCTCCGAGTTTTCCCTAGAGGTGAATATGGTTTTCGGGTAAGTTGTAACTTGCCTGAAAATTTGCTGATTTCTCCAGTCACACTTTACATCACATAGAGAGAAGGGATATATATAAAAGAGAGATAGCGAAAGAATTAACATAAGAAGATAATGTCCATTGTGGAACATAGAAATTGACAAGTAGGGGCAGGGGATGGTTAAGATGAAAAAAGTTCTGTGGTCGATGGGTACCAAGTACATGACATACACTATCACATACATGCAATATTCTATCCATGACAATTACACACTCCCACATACACGTAGAGACATAACAAGGGGGAGGTAAAAATGCAGTAGGTCAAGCATTTTGTCCGATGTGCTAACGATTGTGATGAAAGGGAAAGTCGACCTCGGTGGAATTTGAACTCAGAACTAGTAACGGACAAAATACCACTATGCATTTTTCTTGACATGCTAACGATTCTGTCAGCTCACCACATTAACAATGATAATAATAATTTATAATAATTGATATGCTAGGAATAGTAAACAAAGATATAGACAAAAGGTTGACGGAGATCAGAATAAAATGCCTGCTAGAGTTCTTATAGAAAGTTTGTCACTCAGGGACAGCAAGGATTATCAGAAGGATTCTAAGCACTTGAAAGACAGCTGGAAACTTGTGGATACCTAAGGTTACAGGTAGTAACACGCTACACACATAAATCCTACCAGGAATAAGACCGAACCTGAGCCAAGCCAAAATAATAATAGAATTATTATTAGGGACAACTAGAATACTTAGGAAGGTTCTTGGCATTTAACGTTACTTGTTTTAGCCCAATGTTAAGGATGTTTTCCAACAGTCTAATTTGTTGTGTGTCACTCCTAACAACAAAAAGAATACACAATGCTGCACACCCCCCAGCAACATGGAGGTGTTGCAGGTGATGCAGTACAAATTTGCCTGAAACGACCCAATGTTGAATAATAATAATGATATTAATAATAATAATAATAATAATAAAAATGAGGATGATGGCAAGAGTGGTGGTAATGGTGAAGTCATTGTCATTTTGCATATCATCATCATCATAATCATCATCATTTTTAATAATGACACATTGTATTAAATGAAGTAGGAATTTGAATGTAAAAATAACACTTTTTTCGTAAATTCTACTTGTTTCAGACAATTGCTATGATTCTCACACTAATGTAGAAGATTGTAAAATGTGGCGTGACAATAACCATTGTAACATCAATCCTGACTGGATGGCTAGACATTGTCGTAAGTCATGTGGTTTCTGTAGTGATACAGGAAGAACTACTACCACAAGCAGTAAGTAATATTAATGTTCACCTACCTCTTTTCTGTAATTCATTTATATATTTTGCATTTACGAATGTGTATGTAATATATATATATATATATATATATATATATATATATATATATATATATATATATATATATATATATATACAGATATATACAGGGTGCAATGGGTAAATTTTAATTTCGCACATGTGCATTGTTTCGTTTTGATTTTGTCGACTGCAGAGTATAGTAGGATCAGTTGGGCAGCGTCTGTGAGAAAAACAGCACCATGACACAATTCACTCTGCCAAAAATTTGGAAACGATATACTATACTGCTTGGCATTTACACCAGAAGCTCCAATACGAACATTTCAGAGCGTTTGGGTGATAAGACAGAATCATTGGCTTGCCGTGTACCCAAAACATGTACTGAGAGTGATATAAATCAAACGTCCAGTCAACATCTTAATGTTTGGAGTATTCACTACTGATAGTGACGTTATGTTTCTATTCATCGTCTCACACGACCTCAGACTCAGCAGGGAGGCCTGCATTAAGTGTCTGGAGGAGATAGTGCTGCTCTGGGTCAAGAGGGTAGCTGCTGGAAGAACCTATATCTGGCAACATGACTCTTCATCATACCACACAAGCAGGACAATATCAGACAATATCTGCAACCACATCACCCCTAAATTCTGGCCACCTAACTCTCCAGACTTCAATCCCTTTGATTATTATGTGTGGGGTGCAGTTGAGCAAGAGAGCAACAAAACTCCTTGTAATACTAAAGATGAATTCACAAAAAGTACTATGGTAGCATGCATCAACTTAAACAAGAAGACCGTCCAGAAGAGTTGCAGGAGATTCTGAAGTCGTCTGGACGAAATGGTTGAAGCCAATGGCTATTTTACTGAATAAATTTATTCTGTAGTATTTCAAGATATGTTTATGTTATTTTGGTGAATGTATCTGTTAAAATGAGATGCAGTGTTATATATATATATATATATCAAAATATGCAACAAGGATAGTCAAGGTTGATGCAGTACGATCGTTTCATGCGACTCCATTTATATAAGCAATGTGAGCATTACATTAAATGTAAAATGCATTAAATGTAAAAGATACAGAAAATTTACTGAAATTTCATTTCAGTAGAAGGACATATTATTGTAACTACAATAATATGTCCTTCTACTGAAATGAAATTTCAGTAAATTTTCTGTATTTTTGTGCAGCTGAAGATTGCTCTGCCTTTTACATTTAATGTAACGTTCACATTGCTTAAATAATTGTATATATATATATATATATATATATATGCATATATGTATATATGTATATATATATATATATGTATATATGCATATATGTTTGTGTGTCTGTATTTGTCCCTCCAACATCGCTTGACAACTGGTGGTGGTGTATTTGCGTCCCCGTAACTCAGCGGTTTGGCATTAAGAGACCGATAGAATAAGTACTAGGCTTATAAAGAATAAGTCCTGGGGTCGATTTGCTCGACTAAAGGCAGTGCTCCAGTATGGCCACAGTCAAATGACTGAAACAAGTAAAAGAGTAAAAAGAGTGTTATTTATAAACAGACTTTTGTGGATCCTAAAATAGGATAAAAACTATACATATATTTAAAGGGTTTTGATAAATCATAGGAAAAACTTCAGTCAACACAAACTGTGACCTAAATATGATATACTTGTTTACTCCTTTACCTACACTCCTGGCTGAACCCTAAAAAAAGCCAAATTCCCCCATCAAACTGAATAACTCTTTCTACCATTCCTTTCTCCAAAACCCACATCCTACAAACACACTTTTCTCCTATACTTTTCCTTTTCCCCCACTTCCTACTCAACCACTTCTCTGTCTACTTACACAACACCCAATTATAATTTGTGTTACTCTATCTATTGAAGAAATACCCAACCAAAATCAATATATAGTCAGAAAGTAGAAAGTAAACATAACAGTTGGTAAGCTGAAACTTTGAAGTTACTGTCAACATTTCCTTGGTTAATACTCACACGCATATATAAAGGAAGCAGAGATCATTGAACTACCACATTTTATATATACTGAAATAATTCTGCCTCAACTATTCAAGTCAATTTTTTAAAGGAATCTGTAAATATATTCCTTTCTTTTTTCTAGGTTCTTGTCAAAACAATGATCCTGGATGTGATGAATGGGCAAAGCACGATATGTGTACTACAAATGCTCGTTATATGTTGGTTCATTGCAAGAAGTCATGTAAAGTTTGTGGAGGTAAGGCTAAGGATACTTGTATTTGCTTATATTTTATTAAACGTTTTCTATGTTAGTCTAACAACTAGCAACTTACAATTTCTCCTCCTGCTATTTTCCTCTTCCTTAAAAAAATAAAAAAAATAAAAACAAGATAATTTTCGCTTTGAACAAAGCCTCATTGACTTTTTCAAGTTTCACTTGAAGAAAAAGATGGTGGTAGATGAAAAGATGTTGTTCTTCAGTGAATTTATTCAATGATGGTTGCAAGTTTCAAGTATAGCCCTTGTAAGTGGGCCTAATTTTAGCACCTGCCAACAGACTGGAAAACACTTCTTGGAGGTGACACTTACACTTAGTAGTGAAAGTAATCCTAGATCTATGAGGTACCTTGACAGGCTTTTGATGGTTGTCCATCTACTAGGACATTACATTTTATTCCTTTTATGTACTAAAGGGTTCCATGCCTGTTTTTATTTATAACCAGCCCTGCATGAACTCTGAGTGTCTTCGTAAATTATTGTTGCAATATCTGCTCATTCATTACATTTGGAGCAAATAGACAGGGAAATGCTCCTTTCAGCATATTTGCTAAAGAGTTGGTATTGGCAGTGAGAATAGCATGAAAGAATAGGATTGCTTTGAACATAAGTGAGTAAGCTAGAGAACACAGATACAAGAAGGCATTTTCTGTTGGCTTTAAGGAATATTTGCAACATGGATTTTTCCCTGATTGACGCCAGGTATCTTTTCTCCTTTGGAACGCGTTTTTCTTCATTTCCTTTTTCATTCATATCTATATTCACACATACAAATCTGCACCCTACCCCTATTTTTATATTTTGTTCTTGTCCTCCATCTATATTATGTTAATGAAATTACTAATATTAATATTATTTCTTTTTCTCTATAGGTTGTGAAGATGATAATCAATTATGTGCAGCATGGGCCAAAGGACATCACTGCAACAAAAATGCAGGCTACATGTTACGGCATTGCAGAAAGTCCTGTAATGCTTGTTAGAAGTCAATGTTTGAAGGGTGCTCA
>NC_142928.1:126672613-126732613 GCF_046866305.1 Octopus bimaculoides
CGCACATACTTCCCTAACATTGCTGTTATAATCAACAGCAGTGCAATGGCTCATCCCCAGTTTTTCAACACAAAACTGGACTGAAGTCAATTCCTTAACCCATGAGTAAAGGAAAAACACTACAGTCCAAAAGGAAGGCTGCCACCTTCAAACCATGTGTCTTTCCTCACTGACACAAACTTCATGCATCCTTGGCGCGAGCATCGCCAGTACATATTCGCACCTCGTTTTCTTGTACTCGTAAAATGCTTCATCGTTTTGCATAATTTTCTTTTGGGTGTAACACCCATTTCTTGCAAGTACAAAAGCGTGATTTAAGGCCTATTTGGCTGTTATTTTTAGCACATGTGACACTCAATTCAATGACTGGAGTATATTAGTCAACACATGTTTTCTTGCAGACACAAGAGTTCTCATTTTTGGCTTGTTACTATGGAAACAAGCATGAATGTGTCTGTGGTTTACAATTTGCTAAAATTACCCAAAATTTTCAAACTTTAACAGCTAATAATTCTTTATTGATTTATGGCGAAAATGATTTTCATGTCATTGATTAGCATATAAAAGTATATCATTACACTGAATATGAAATTAATTCGAGCAGAAATTGAAGAGATTGAAAATCGGCAGCCAAACAGAAAAGATCCCCAAAATTTATTACTTTCAACCCCACCAACATAAATGTTAAGATTATTATCTCGTTTGAACGAAAAAAAACATCTATTTTGTGATGTACTGTTTTAGTGTTTCGATTAATTTTGAAATATAATCATTGATTTCAAATTTTGGCATCAGGCCAACAATTTAGAGGTGGGGGTAAGTTTATTACATTGACCTCAGTGCTCAACTGATACTATTTTATTGACCCCGAAAAGATGAAAGGCAAAGTCGACCTCAGCAGAATTTGAACTCAGAAACGAACGAAATGCCGCTAAACATTTTGCCCGGCCTGCAAACCATTCTGTCAGCTCACCGCTCTATTTTTAAATGTAATCATTAATTTATCGCAGATTTTGTAAAACAGCTAAATTTATCTTTGTTAATATGGTGCTTAGAAAGTTTCTTTAAATAATTATAATGAAGAAATTTAATTTAAACGCGAATCCTTGAAAATAGGTCATTTTTGAAGTGGGAACTAGAGGCGATCTCAGTCTAGTTGATTTCAAAAAGTATAAAACGAAATTTCACAAAAGTCGTGGCCCTAGGTGCAGACGTGGCCTGCGAGCAAGAAGCTTGCTTCTCAGTCATGTGATCTTGCGCAGAGCCTTTGGCAAGTGCCTCCTACTATAGCCCCGGGCCAACCAAAGAATTGAGTGTAAATTTGGTTGACAGAAACTGAAAGGTCATCGTATATATATATGCGTGTGTGTGTGTGTGTGTGTGTATTTGCCGAGTAATATACATATCAAAACAGGAGATTGGAAAAAATTCTTGCTATTATTTATTCACCGTTACACATATTTCATTCGCTAATAGGAGTTACAAAATTGTACATGTAGGAGAAGCAGAGAATCAAAGTGTGTGTGTGTGTGTGTGTGTGTGTGTGTGTGTGTGTGTGTGTGTGTGTGATTTTGGTATTCGGTGTTGGTTTGTTTACATCTCCATAACTTAGCAGTTCGACAAAATAGACCGATAGAATAAACACCAATGCAAAACCCTTCAAATCGGTGCTCCAGCTTGGGTATAGTCGAATGACTGAAACAAGTAAAAGATAGACGATAACATGTTTATTGTTGGGGATTCTATGCATCGATTGTATTGTATAAGAAATATATATTTCACCACAAGTAAATATTTATTTATTAAGATGGTAGAACAAGATTTGAAGATTTGGTTGCCTCCTCTGCAAATCCTCATTCATTTAAAAAAAAAATTCCACTTTGACATCTCATGCAAGCAATCTTCTTGTTCAAATTATGACATGTATTCAGATTACTACCATCAGCCGTCATGGACTTAACACAAAGAATAAAGGATGGCTTCAACTACTTCAACAACAAACAACACTCTTAAATACTCTCAACATCATCAAGTTATACACAAGATAACCAATGTCTCACAAAACTACTTTTCCGGTCATCAGCCCTATAGTATGCAAAAACATTTCCAAAACTTTCTACTTTAAAAATGGTGTATCATAAGCATGTATCATTTCGCCTACTCTTTTTAACTTATACCTATCGATCTTCCTACATCTTTGCAAAACATACACACAACTTCATATGTAAATAACATCATACATTCTACCTTTACTCTTCAGACAGAGTGTACAACTACTCTAACACTGTTGCACTACATAGTCTGACTCCGTAACAGTAACCTTAAACAGCACCAACCAAAACAATCGTTTCCAATTGTTGTTTACCAACTGTTGTTGTTGTTGTTGTTGGCACTCCGACGCTTACGACGTCGAGGGTTCCAGTTGACCCGATCAACGGAACAGCCTGCTCGTGAAATTAACGTGCAAGTGACTGAGCACTCCACAGACACATGTACCCTTAACGTAGTTCTCGGGGATATTCAGCGTGAGACAGAGTGGGACAAGGCTGACCCATTGAATTACAGGCACAACAGAAACAGGAAGTAAGAGTGAGAGAAAGCTGTGGCGAAAGAGTACAGCAAGGTTCGCCACCATCCCCTGCCGGAGCCTCGTGGAGCTTTAGGTGTTTTCGCTCAATAAACACTCACAACGCCCGGTCTGGGAATCGAAACCGCGACCCTATGACCGTGAGCCCGCTGCCCTAACCACTGGGCCATTGCGCCTCCACGTTTACCAACTACAAAGAATACTAAAAGAGAGCCCGTAAGTGGTTACTTGATCTCTCTGAAATAGCAATCAAATCTCCCTTAGATCACTCACCCTCCAGATCACGCAAATTACAAAAAGAAAGACATATTGGTTATTGTAATCATAGACACTCTCTGTCTAATAAAGAAAGGTCTGGATGATCTCTACTGGAATGCTTTTGTCAATAAATAATAAAAATCGCTGATGCGATGACTCTAAACAACAGCAGCAGCAATATGGACATACTAGACACGCGCATGCGCACGCAGAAAATATATACGGCACGTTTGCAGTATTCACAGTACATATAGATGAACAAATATACTTGGTGCAACTACAGGTACCACATTTGTTCTACATAAAGAAACAATACTGGTGTACAAACAATATACTAGATTTATCAGTTTCTTCAAATCTCCTTGTTGATAACACGTAGTTTAAACGAATGAGTTTCTACGTGGATGTTTGATCTTGAACGAATAGCAGCCAAATTCCTTCAGTCACAACCAACAGTCTTAAAACATCAGACAAATAGTTCTAGATATGCAAAAAGACGGGATGGCCAAAGCTGGAATACTTTGAATTATAGGTTAGTTCAGTCAGACCTGACAACGATCCAATAATTAACATCAAGAGAAAACAATGCTCTACACATCATCACATGATGTACAGACTACATACACAATGGAAAAAGTAGAAGACAAAGACATGAAGGTTCCAATTGTTCTTTCCGTCTCCGCTATCGTCACCAAAATGTAATGACACATATAAAAGACTAGACAGTTGAAAGTGCGCAAAAAGAGACTTGATCAGAGCAGATCAAAGGTTACATACTATAGAAAATCATTTATTGCAGTCAGTACTTCTTTTATAATTTGATTAGCAAATGGTTTTATTTTCAATTTTTCTAAGAATATTTCCATACAGTAAACTAATGACTTCATGGCTAGCAAGCAATAGTGAAGGCAATTCTTCTGCTGATGATGGCTAAGTATCCAGAAATTCCCGAAGTTATCTTCTTTGCTTTCTCGTTCAAAGAATAATGTTTGGTAACTCCTAATAGTTTTACCTAATCATTAGAACACCATCAGTTGCAGCTCCGGAAATGTCCAGAACAGAAGCGAGAACCAGGAATTAATGACCGAGAAACTGAGCCTCGTGCACACGACCAGCCACAGGCTACTAGCAAGCAGTACTACTCTATAGATTTGCAGTGATGGGGAGGAGATTGAGACTAAAGTCTGGTGAAAAACAACTAAGAAAGGAAAGAATGAGTATCCTGTTCCTCGAGAAATAGTGTCCTAGAGCTATTAGTGGCTGGGTAGAAATCACTGTTAGAAGAGGTGTACGGGAAAATAGAGCTTTACTAAGACATTTCCAACTCTCTGATAGATATCTAAATCTAATGGATTTCCAAAATGCACCAGGGAAAACCGACCAAATGGCAGTGGATCTTTCATGTACTATTTAGATGGAGTTATCGTTAGGTTGGGAGATAAGATGTGTAAGATGACTGCAGTTCAAAATGATTAACTGAACAGAGCATAGAATAGCAAGCTTAGATAGGTTATCTTGACAAGAACTCGTTTGCAGAGAACTGAATGTGTCGTTCCCGACATGGAAAGCCTTCAGATTGCAGATTAACGAGCTAATTAAGTAGAAATTGACGTGAGTGATCATTAACAGGTGGTACGTTATATTAAAGGAGCAAGTTAGAGCAATTCATTGGTGGTTTTTGTAAGAATCTTGCTCTAGAGAAGAATACATTGAACAAGCAGTTAGAAGATAGACTTAATAAGATTATTAAGAAAGATATTGCATGCGAAGTACAAGCAGCGAAAATGTCTCGCAACCATCACTTTGATGCGAAGCACGAAGATTGTGTTGTCTGAGGTAAGATGCGTGCTTGTAGATACGAAATCCGTTCGATAGGTGCGCATAGTGGAGGTTCTACGTAGTAACAAAGCAACGTTTCAGTGATTTGATGGACTGGAGCGGACGTTGCTATTTGATATCAAGTAGATATATTTGGGTTTTCGTCAAGACTTTGTCGAACAGCTCTTTAGGAACAATGATCAGGAAGATCGAACTTCGATACCTACCTCGACGCTTTGTTGCGATTCTTGACCGAAGAAGCAAATGCACAAGGGTCTGGCTCGAGTCGAACTTTGAGGTGAATAAAAAGTGCGACCAGAGTAGCGTATTTCACCCAGTAATAGACTAAGAGAAAGATATTCTTGAAAAATCGGGAGATTTTGTGAATTACTATCGTTTGATTGCTGTATATTTTCTCAGGAAAAATCTGACCAAATTAGAGCGCATACTCTATTACCTTTTGAGGAAGGACCGAGTTGTGGCTGAACAGGAAGTTTATCTGCTGCCAATACCCACTTCATGTGGGTCTCGGGATGCTGTGGCTAATGGCACTCACTGAAACTACGACATCTTCAGAGATACCTGGATAACGACGGCAGTCATTATTTGAGAAACACATCTTTCGGCAACTCGTCTTTTTGACTGAGCTGTAACTGTAGGTCAACCGTTGGCTGATGCTGGGTATCTAGCATCTAGAACACATTGTCAGGCATCCACTGCACTCTACTAGCTGAGCAATGCTGTCAGTGGAACGTCCATGTTAGTGTTTTGCAGATGGTTTGTGACGACTATGAATGATGGTAGGTTGGGAACAGTTGTAGCCGTCGACGAGGGCTGCCTGAATAGTCTCTTTTGGAGGCCTTTCAAAATAGAGATGGAAACACTTCTGAAATTCCTTGACCAGGTAGTGCTTCAAAAGAACATTATCAATTTCAAGGAAACTTCATGTGCATGACAGTACAGACAGCCGGGCGTATACTAGATGCGTGCAATGGAAATCGTTCTGTATCCAAACATTTTTGACCTGCTATCAAAGCATAATGCCAATAACCATGAAACCAAAGAAACTGTGTTGGAGTGACTCAGCTGCTCGCGAGTGAGACGACGTTACACCCAATACGAGTATTTTGATTTTTGATAACTGCTACTTATGCTGTACTGTCGGTTGATATTGGACATGAAGGCACCTATGTAAACAGTATTGATGTTATACACCTGCTCTTCATCGTACAAGAAAAGGAGTGTCTGCTAAACATTTCATAGAGCAATAAATCTATACAAACATTCTTCAAATATTACAAGCAAGCATATTTGCACACTCAATCACACTTATATATATATATATATATATATATATATATATATATATATATATAGTTATATATATATATATATATATATATATATATATATATATATATATATATATATAGTTATATATATATATATATATATATATATATATATATATATATAGTTATATTGCTATATTTCGGGACGGTTATTTTGTTTTTTCGCCAAATAAAAACACTCACTATATATTCGTTCTTCACCCGTTTATTACTGTTCTTATTTTATCTAATGACCATTGTCCGGAAGTCTTTCGTCACACATCTATGATCTCTTCGGTGACCCTTTCCGTCCACATGTATCCTCCTGCTCCGCTTAGTTCATTAATTATATTCCTTATCGGTCTCTAATTTAATTTTTCTAATTTGAATTAATTGGGCATGGAAACAATCGTAGGATCTATGAGTTTGATATTGTTTGAAACTGGATTTGATTCAATAAATTGATGTTTGCATATCAATTTCTCCATTTTCTTTTTCTTGTGCATAAATGGTAATATACCCATATCCATCCATGTGAAGCTAACATCCTTTAGTATTTCACTGATACACTGGATAAAACCGGGGAACCTGGATGCTGACATCCCTTTAAGAGGTATTTATGTCCTCGAAATAATATATATGCATTTACAAATATCATATGTAGTATTAGACAGTTTAAGTATATTAATATGTTTACAAATATTATGTATAGTATTAGACAGTTTAAGTATATATTAACTAAATTTGGCTGAAATTGATAGGTGAGCGTTTGGCCCAATCCGATATGCAAGGAGCCGTGTTAGCGTTGATTTGTGAGTTCATCATTTTCCAGTCACTTGTTTGTATTTAAAGATTGTTGCTTCAAATTGGAATGTTATTATACAGTTGTGTGTGTGTGTGTGTGTGTGTGTGTGTGTGTGTGTGTGTGTGTGTGTGTGTGTGTGTGTGTGTTATTTCTCTTCGGTATTTCCAATTGAAGAAAGCTAGAAATGTGCCTAGGGGTATCACTAGGGGAAGACACTGAGCCGATAAGATGTTTTTACATCGTTTACCATAAGCGAGAACTTCCTCTGCTATGTAACTGCAGTGAATTTTCCGCTAAAAGTTAAAGTAAGTCACAAACATATTTTAACTGACTTAAAGTTAGTTAAGATATGTGTGTATACATACGAGGGGGTACCTGGTCAACTTCCTACTGACCTTCCTTTGACCAGTACAAGTCCTAGGGCGTCGAGTGTTTCCTCATCAATCATCTAGTGTGGAGAGGATTTCCTGCTCGTTTTGACAAGCAACAAGCAGGTGGATTTGGTTTCAAATCTCAGGCAGGGTCAAGCTAGGTCCTACACACACACACACACACACACACACACACACACACACAGACATATATATATATACAAGTACATACGCACACATATATATTACACACGCGCGTACACATACACACACATGACGGGCATCTTTCAGTTTCCGTTAATCAAATCCACTCACAAGGTTTTGGTTGGCCTAGGGCTGTAGTAGAAGACACTTGCCTAAGGTGCCTGCCACACAGTAAGTCTGAACCTGGAATCATGTGTTTGGGAAGCAAACTTCTTACCACACAGTCACGCCTGTCGTCTAATGTATCAGTGACTTTAAAAATATTAGCTCAGAGAGAGACAGCGTGAGGTATGAGTTTTTGGGAAGGTTATGATTGGTGGTGGTGGTGGTGGTGGTGGTGAGAGAAAGGGCTGGCTGTGTTATAGTTACATATGTAGATGTAATTACAGAAGCTCCATCGCCATAATGGTTTATTTTTAACTTAACCTTACTATGTGTCTTGCTTTTGGTTTTGGCCTTGGGAACTGTTTCTGGCGGTGTGTCTTCTTTCCTTGTTTTTCATGCCTGTTTCCTTTGCAATGTTCCATTTCTGTTTTTATCACGTCTTTCAGAAGACACGCCTTTTTACTATGACTGAAAACAAATATGTATGTATTTTTTATTCTAATTCACTGTAACATGGCCTATAAAAGCAGCAGTATGAAAGACAAAAGAAAAATTAAGTGCTATATGTATATACAGATGTCTACATATGTACATATTTGCGTATGATTATATCTGTATGTAGTATCTCTCTCTCTCTCTCTCTCTCTCTCTCTCTCTCTCTCTCTCTCTCTCTCTCTCTCTCTGTATATATATATATATATATATATATATATATATATATATATATATATATATATATATCTGAATGTTTATCTCTCTCACTCCCACCCCCTCTCTCTCTCTATATATATATATGTATACACGCATATATACATAAACATACACACATACATATATACAAACAAAAAGAAAACTCTATTTAAGAGTTTAAGAGAAGCCTTGTACAGACTGTGAGATAGTTATTCTATCGTCTTATACGCAGACATAACAACATTTCTGTCATATACAAATACCCATTGTACACGCACACGTACAAGAGTACACACATATCCGTACATACACTCATAAATAAATGCATATACAGGGGTTAGACAAAATAAAGGAAACGCTTTAAAATTTCAAATAAATTTTATTTAATATGGAGTATGGCCGCCTTTGGCAGTAATTATAGCTTGAATTCTACGAGGTATGGACTCGTACGAAGTTTAAATTGTTTCCAAATGAATTTTTGTCCATTCTTCAGCTAAAACAGTCTCCAGTTCTTGTAGTGACTGATGATGGTGGAGGATATCAACTCCTTGCTTGTTTTTTTGTAAAATGCACCATAAGTATTCAATAATATTGAGATTTGGGGACTGTGGTGGCCAGGTAAGATGTTCAACTTCACTAGAAAGTTCCTCGTGTCATTCAGTAACAACTTTAGCCGTGTGAATTGGTGCATTATCATCCTGAAAGATTGCGTTTTCCCCCAGAAACAGTTCCGCAACCATAGGATGAATTTAATCAGATAAAAGGCGGTTTGGGTCAAATGCTTCTTTTGGCTGTCTCCACAAGTATATTCGGTCGGTGGTCAGAAATAAGGTAAAGGATGACTCGTCCAAGAAAATAACATTCTTCCACTGCTCTAGTGTCCAATTCTGTAGGTTTTGACTCCACTCTAAACGCTTTGCATCGTTTGTTTTTGAAAGTGGTGGTTTTCTGATTGCAGCCCTCCTGTGAAATTCGGCTTTGTGCAGCCCCCGGTGAACAGTTTTCTTGGAAACTGGGTTATCGAGATGGTCATTAAGCTCTGCAGTAATTTTGGGAGCTGTACTTTCTTACAAGTTGCGTAAGAGTCCGACGGTCCCTACTGAAAGTTTTGGTTTTCGTCCGAAGTTTTGTTTCAACGAGGAGGTTTTTCCCTCTTTCTCAAAGGCTGTCACTACTTTCGAGACAGTACACAAAGCATTTCGGCTGTTTTCGTTACGCTAGCGCCTGCCATACGAGCACCAACAATTTGACCTCTTTGAAATACCGACAGATCTATTATTTTAATGAATCTTACTACTTTTTTCTGATGATATCTGAAAAGAAACAGCAATTTTAGCAAAACTTATGAAGGAGCACTAATAATAAATAAAAAAAAAAACATGAAAATAAACAAGCTTTTGACGGTTTTATAGATATTTCAAAATTATGATGCTAGGTGTTTCTATTAATTGTCCAATCCCTGTATATGTTATATATGTGTGCGTGTGCGTATGTGTGTGTGTATGTGTGTGTGTCTTGCGTGTGTGGGTATGGGTGAGCATGAGGGTCGTGTGTATACATATATTCTTTTACTTGTTTCAGTCATTTGACTGCGGCCATGCTGGTGCACCACCTTTAGTCGAACAAATCAACCCCAGAACTTATTTTTTGCAAGACTAGTACTTATTCTATCGGTCTCTTTTGCTGAATCGCTAAGTTAGGGGACGTAAACACACCAGCATCGGTTGTCAAGCGATGTTGGGTTGGCGGACAAACACACACACACACACACACACAAACATATACACATACATACATACATACATATAGGACATATATACACACACACACACACACACACACATATATATATATATATATATATATAACGGGCTTCTTTCAGTTTCCGCCTATCAAATCCACTCACATGGCTTTGGTCGGCCCGAAGCTATAGTAGAAGACACATGCCCAAGGTGTCACCCCGTGGGACTGAACCCGGAACCATGTGGCTGATAAACAAGCTACTTACCACACAGCCACATATTACAATATGCATATACCTCGTACATACATACATTATATTACATGCATGCATATATATATATATATATATATATATATATATATATATATATATATATATATATATATATATATATATATGTAAGGGACGACCGTGCGAACTCATAAAAGGAGAAATGGTGACGAATGGAAAAACAGAGGACTCCTTTTATTTAAACGCGTCACACGGTCGAACACACAATAATATATCAAAGATGATATACTAATATGTTATGCGACGATAACATAGATGACCAGTAATGAAAGACCACAACCGTATTAGATGAATAACAGAGATATTTATTGTAGCGTTAAGGATGTATGTCTGTGTGAGAGTGTGAATGCGACATATAATAACATAATCAAAGACAGGCCGTCGTACAAAGAAAAGTATGTTTGTCTGTGTGAGAGTGTGAATGCGACATATAAGAACATAATCTAAGACAGGCCGTCATACAAAGAAAAGTGTGTATGTGAGTGATACATGTGTGTATGAGTGTTTACAGCAGATAGAAAGAGAGTCAATAACACGTGAGCAATTATACCAGTTGTTTAGTACACTATAGGAAAAGTTCTGTATGTGAAAGTGAGTTGGCTGAGTGTGGCAGAGCTGATCACTAGTTGTGATGTCGTGGCATCGATGCCGGGCCGTGATTCTTGTTATACAGATGTTCGTCGCTGGCTGAGAATTTCTTGTCTGTTTAAGAACTCTTGTCTGTTTATTTATCGTGGTGAAGCTGAGTCACCTAACAGAATCGAAAAGAGAGATGTGCCGCGGTAGTTTGGTGTGGTGTACATAGTAAGTCGTGTTGACGCTGGTGGTATAGAGGCTGCTTGGTAGTAGTCGTAGAAACGTGTTGCTGATGTGGCGACGGCGGTGGTCATCGTTGGCTGGACGAAGCTGCTGAAGTGGTCGCTGGCTGCTGCTGCTGTCGTGTGGTACACGGAACAGTCTCTGAGAGAAACTGGACCGAGACCAATTTGTGGGGTATGAGTTGATCTATTTATAGCGTTAAGAGGGCTCCAAATGCCTTCAGAATTTTACTCTATCACGTGACCTTATTAGGGGCCGTGATTGGTCAGTTTGCGTTCTGGCGGGAAAGGTTCGAAGAAGTTGCCGATTCGAATAATAATCAGTCACGTGATGACAAGGAATGGGTTCTCTACTACGCTCGCATTTATTTATATTTAAATGAGAAGAATGGCGATAGCAGTTTTGTATCTAATGGCGATAGGTATTAGAGACGATAGGTAGTTTCACTACATATATATATATATATATATATATATATGTGTGTGTGTGTGTGTGTGTGTGTGTGTGTGTGTGTTTGTGTCTATACACAATAATAGATAACTTTGACCATCATTCGTTCGAAACATATCTAAGTTGTAATAATTCGACCGGGCGAACCAAAGGAGATGGCGACGTAGACGGAAAAGGCTCCTTTTTACCATGTCGCACGGTCGAGCACAAAATAAGATATATAAGACAGAAGGCTCTTCGTGAGAGATACGAGCCATAGTGCCAGTAAAAGAACTTAGGACAGACAACCGTTATGATTTATAATGAGAGTAAGATTATTAACATAGTGAAACTGTTTGTGTCTGTGTGTGCGTGCATGCGACATATATAATTAACACAGTAGATAAGTCAGGCCTTCGTGTACAAGAGAATGTATACAACAATGTGAAGTAACGGACAGTCGTATAAGCAATAGTGTGTGTACAATATGTGAGAGTACAAGTGTGCGTGTGAATGAGAGGAAACACAGAATATAGAAAGAGTGTCTGTAACATAGACTATAAGTCTCAAACACTGAGATAGAGAAATACCAGTTCGTATTAGAGTTACACAAGGAGATAGAATGTCCATACGCAGGAAGTTGTGGCCAAGTAGCAGAGCTGTGGTATCACAATATGTGTGTAGAGCGTCGAATGCTGTGACCGTTTACCTGATACGGAATATTCTCGCTGGTTAGTTCTGACTGTTGCTCGTGGTGGAAACAATTCACTTAAACAGTGTCGATATAAAACCGAGTGTGTTGATATTGGTGTGTACCTGGTGGTGGGGTTGCTGGCGCACGACATTGTGGTAGTCAGTACATAGGTGGTGAAGACGTCGGCGCTGGAACTGGCTGTAGCTGTGTTCTGTATGTGTGGTCAGCGACCAGACCTGTGAAAGATCTGGAATCGAAGACGACTGCCGTCGTTGGATCGGGCTTATTTATAGCTGAAATAGGGCTCACCGGAAACCCAGAAAAACTCTATCTCACGTGACCTTATCCGAAAACCACGATTGGACGCGATCCACCCCTAGCAAGCAGAACATGGGGACAATTGCTGCGCAAATAAGAACCAATCAGGATGCTGGACAGAAGGGTCCAAGGCAGCCGAAGACTAGATGTTAGCAGCTTCGTTATCATTTGTGATTGAATGCTCGAGAGAGAGGTTTCACTACAAAGTAATTGTACCATGTGTGTGTGTGTGTGTGTGTGCGTATGCGTGTGCGTGTGTGTATGCATGTGTATGTTCTTACATATATGCATACATCCATGCATGAATCCATACACGCATGCATACATACATGACAGTGTATTACTCGATTTTTCCGGTTAATATCCTTAACATTTAGATTACAAAAATAGCGGTGGTCCACGTATGGCTCCCACCATACCATTGGTATAGCAAACCTCAAACTTTTCCTTGTCCCTTTAGTCCATTGTCGCAAATGTTCTGTACATTGTTTCCAGATACTATGCGGTGCCCAGTATCTATCTTGGTCTTCCAGTTTGACTCCAAAATATGCCATATACGCTCTATCAACAAAATCAGTTATGTTTTTTTTTTTCCAATTTTCAGGTAATGTGTATTCTCCACAAACATAACAAAACACATTTGGAGAATTAACGCGGCACTTTCTTGAAGAGGACATCTTGCTCATATTCTATTGCTTAGTTCACCACATCTAAGAAGTATGGTAAAAGAAAAAACAACAACAACTTAGAATTACAATAAAGTAACGAACACTGCGTTCTGGAGGGACACACATACATGGTGACTATAAGGATGTTCAATAACTTAAAAACTAGATCTGATAGGTCAAAAAGAACGATTCTTATTTCTTTATTGCCTACAAAGGGCTAAACATAGAGGGGACAAACAAGGACAGACAAAGGGATTAAGTCAATTACATTGACCCAGTGTGTAACTGGTACTTAATTTATCGACCCCGAAAGGATGAAAGGCAAAGTCGACCTCGGCGGAATTTGAGCTCAGAACGTAACGGCACACGAAATACTGCTAAGCATTTCGCCCGGCGTGCTAACGTTTCTTAATTCTTTATTGCCCACAAGGGGCTAAACATAGAGGGGACAAACAAGGACAGACAAAGGGATTAAGTCGATTACATCGACTCCAGTGCGTAACTGGTACTTAATTTATCGACCCCGAAAGGATGAAAGGCAAAGTCGACCTCGGCGGAATTTGAGCTCAGAACGTAACGGCACACGAAATACTGCTAAGCATTTCGCCCGGCGTGCTAACGTTTCTTAATTCTTTATTGCCCACAAGGGGCTAAACATAGAGGGGACAAACAAGGACAGACAAAGGGATTAAGTCGATTACATCGACTCCAGTGCGTAACTGGTACTTAATTTATCGACCCCGAAAGGATGAAAGGCAAAGTCGACCTCGGCGGAATTTGAGCTCAGAACGTAACGGCACACGAAATACTGCTAAGCATTTCGCCCGGCGTGCTAACGTTTCTTAATTCTTTATTGCCCACAAGGGGCTAAACATAGAGGGGACAAACAAGGACAGACAAAGGGATTAAGTCGATTACATCGACTCCAGTGCGTAACTGGTACTTAATTTATCGACCCCGAAAGGATGAAAGGCAAAGTCGACCTCGGCGGAATTTGAGCTCAGAACGTAACGGCACACGAAATACTGCTAAGCATTTCGCCCGGCGTGCTAACGTTTCTTAATTCTTTATTGCCCACAAGGGGCTAAACATAGAGGGGACAAACAAGGACAGACAAAGGGATTAAGTCGATTACATCGACTCCAGTGCGTAACTGGTACTTAATTTATCGACCCCGAAAGGATGAAAGGCAAAGTCGACCTCGGCGGAATTTGAGCTCAGAACGTAACGGCACACGAAATACTGCTAAGCATTTCGCCCGGCGTGCTAACGTTTCTTAATTCTTTATTGCCCACAAGGGGCTAAACATAGAGGGGACAAACAAGGACAGACAAAGGGATTAAGTCGATTACATCGACTCCAGTGCGTAACTGGTACTTAATTTATCGACCCCGAAAGGATGAAAGGCAAAGTCGACCTCGGCGGAATTTTAACTCAGAACGTAACGGCAGACGAAATACCGCTAAGCATTTTGCCCGGCGTGCTAACGTTTCTGTCAGCTCGCCGCCTTAAACAACAACAACAACAGCAGCAGCAATAGTAGCAACAACAACAGCAGCAGCAATAGTAGCAACAACAACAACAACAACAACAACAATTTCCTGTATTTGCCACAGAGACGTCAGATAAAGAGGACATTACAAAGGCGGGTTTACATAAAGTGAAGGGTGGGATATTATTGACACGGATGTTATGATTTTTTTTTCTTTTTTTTTTCTAATTACAGAGAATTCAAAACGGAACTATCAAATGTGCTGACTCTGCAATAAAAGATGAAAAAAAAAATGAACAAAAAACCCCTTAAAATCCTACTATAAGGCTGTAGACAATAATAACAGATATAGGCAGTACAGTACCACTAATCTAGACCACAGCAGTAGTACATCACAGTGTCACCATGATATAAGAGCACAGTTGCCTTTACAACACATCCCACATGCTTCACTTTCTGCTTCCCCTTTCCTTCCCTCATTTTTCTTTTACCTCATCCTTGAGCTGCTTAGCTGGCAAGATCTTATAAAGAATGTCTTTTTAAGTAGAATTAATAAATTAGACTTAATACTGCAGCTGAGCTAAACCTGGCGGTCATGGTAGCGTGAACTAAATGTCTGGCATTTAGTTTCGTTTCCCTACATTTTGTATCATTCACCAAAAAAAAAAAAAAAAAAAAAAAAAAAAAAAAAGTCATTAAAAGTAATATCGTTGCAAGACTATTCAGTTGACTACACTGCTGCTTCCGATTAATAACGATTGATTGATAAGTTTTGTGTGGATGTGAGAAATCAGCGTAACAAATCGGTTCGGAGAGCTCATGAATCTCTGCTATAGAATTGTCTCTTAACGAGACGAAGGGAGAGAAATTACGCAGCCGCTTTACTAGAAATAGCAGTCAAATTTCCTTCAAATTACACGCCCTGCCATTTAATGTAGTTATAAATATATTAAGGTGCTGAATTGACAGAGTCGTTGGAGCATTGGGTGGTATGTTCCACGGTATTTGTTCTGACTCACCACGTTCTTAGTTCAAATCCCGCAGAGGTCAGCTTTGCGTATCATTCTTTCTGGGTACAAATACAGTGAGGTGGATTGATGAGACTGTTAAAGCGTTGGATAAGATGCCTTGCAATATCTAATCCGGCCATTTGCGTCATGTCAGCGAAGTTTGCGATGACACTACAGCCAAGCTGTGTTGGCCCTAACGCGTCGGCTTTTCCTTTGGATGCCATCGGTGGCACGGAGAGAGAAAGCCTGCTCGCATGTGCAACTGCTATACACCCGAACAAAACCCTTATTCAGGCATGCACGTACAGATTGAGATGTATGGTCAATACTTACCGACAGAAGCCTTATACTATTCTTTTATTCTTCTACTTGTTTTAGTCATTAGATTGCTGCCATGCTGGAGCACCGCCTGAGGAATTTTAGTAGAACTAAACTACTCCAGTACTTATTTTGAAGCCTAGTACATATTCTATCGGTATCTTTTGCGAACCGCTAAGTTACAGGAGCATAAACACACCATCACGAGTTGTCATTGGGTGGTGGGACATGGACGGATACACACACACACACACATATTCGACGTGTTTCTTTCAGTTTCCGTCTACCAATTCCACTCACAAGGTTTTGGTCGGCCCGAAACTATAGCAGAAAACACTTGTCCAAGGTTCCACACAGTGGGACTGAACCCGGGACCATGTGGTTGGGAAGCAAACTTCTTACCACACAGCCACGCCTGCGCCTATAATGAAGTCGTACTGGCATCGATCGAGGTGGGAAAAAAGTATGATAAAATAAATCACGGCAAGAGCACTTTTGATTTCTAGTCTTCTCAGGTAACTTTAGAGTACCATTGAAGACTTGAGAACATACCATCAAATGAAAAGTGAGTGGGTGGGGGATCAAATCCATGTACTTCAGTAGGGGGTCAGTTTGAAGTATTGCTGACACAGATATTCTTTTATTCTTTTACTTGTATCAGTCATTTGACTGCGACCATGTTTGAGCGACCATGTTTGAGCGACGCCTTGAGGGGTTTTAATCTTTGTAGCCACTCAATCTGCTAGAAATAACAGACAAATACCTCCTTACCCCATCCTCAGATAATGATTTTTTTTAGGAAACTAGTGGTTGCCCATGCATGTAGGCATATTTTTTCCGTATCGGTGTTGTTTATCCAAGAAAATCTGTCGAATTGGGCCGATGCAACTTGACAACAGTGTTGTCACCGCCGTCGTAGGCGTTGCTATCAGAACGCCCCCCCCCCCGAAAACACTACAAATACTACGAGCAATCTCGTCCGACCTAACAGTTTCGTCAATCTACATTAGTAATTTTTTTCTATTGACCCCCGAAAATTGATCTCAGCAGGATTTGAATTCAGAACGCAGTCAACACATACTACGAGGCATTGTATCCTACACTCTAACGTCAAGTAGCGTAGCTAAGAGAGCAAGGGAAAGGGGTGATCCGCACCTGGACAACACCTTTATGGTGGCGGCACTTTTGGCTCTACAATATAAACCTGAATAAGGGATGAGGAACAGCAAACAATTAGTCACCTTGGTAACACTTATACAATCAGAAAAAAAAATCATAAGGGACACATTTGACAAATGCAGTTCTAATCATATAAAAGACGTAATAATCTCGGCTGGAACACCTTTAGGTAATAGGTCTGCCTGGTCTTGACGTTTCAGACACAAGTCCTTCATCAGAAACTTAAAAGAATGTAGATGAAAGTGGAGTGGAAATAAAAAGAACGAGAAAAGGAGGTTGGAAAAAAGTATCTAATCATTTAACTTCAGTCAGATTCTCCCATCGTTAAACTTTCTTGCTGCTCTACTTAGAGTTCGTTCCCTTTCAAATAGGGGAACTTTATCAACAGCCTGACCTCCCCACTTATTAAGAGTTAATTCATCTTATATTGTCGGCACATATTCTCTTCCGCAAAGGAATAAAAAAAATTCTATATAATTTATTATTGCACCTTATTTTATCGGTGTTTAGTTTTAAAACATATGTGACTAGCATGGGGTTAAAAATATTTTCTTATCTTTTATAACACGTGTATCTGTATCTAGTACATGAGCATATGTAGTATTTGCTTTGTTTTAAACATTGACACATGATGCTATACTTAATCTCACTGTGAGATTTTTGTAAAAAAATCTCTTTTCACTTCCATGTCAGGCTCCACCACTCGTTCTCTCTGAATCACATTCTCTCTTTTTCGTTCTCTCCCTTTCTCTCTCTCTCTCTCATTCCCTCTCCCAACATTCTTTTCCTTTTATCTGTCAATTTCTTTCTCTTGGCTAATTTTTTCTTCACCTTCCTCTTTAGTCGTTCAATCTTTTACTTCTTTACTACTTTTCTTTCTCTCTCTCTCCCTATTTCTCTCTCTCTCTCTCTCTCTCTCTCTCTCTCTCTCTCTCTCTCTCTGTATAATACACACATAGACATACACACACATACAAACACACGCACATACACACACGCACAAACACACACACTCACGCATGCACGCACACACATTTATGTATGTATATGTTAATGTTTGCTTTTATGTTCAGTTATAATAAAATCATATTGTTGTATTTGGGGATGGTCATATTGCCAGTTTAGCCAATAAAAATACACGCATTACATATTTGGTGTTAATTTGCTTCAGCTTTATTTTATTTTTTACATTAATCGTATTTCGGCCAGAATTCTTTCGTCACACTTCTGTGACCTCATCAGTGGTCCTTTGCTTTCTTCTTTCTTATTTGTGTGTCTTTCCTTACTAACGATCAGTCATTCTGTATTCTGTATTCCTATTGTATGTGCCTTTATTTGCGCATGCGTATACCTCTATGTGTGTCTATATTTAGTAAGTGCGTATGGGGGGGGGGTGCATGTATTATCTGTATCCCCTGTTTATACACGTTCATTTAATTTATTTTAATTTATTTTTTTCAACTGTTTATACCTACTTATTATTTTTTTCGATTGTTTCTTTTTCTGTATTTAATTTGATATATATATATCTACATACATATAAATGATGTGGTAAGGCTTCAACAAATAGAATGGTACTCGGCCAGCTAAGAGAGTAAAGATAATGTTATAATAAAAACCACAAGGCTTACGAAATGCAATTACCCAAGTTTCCCTGGCCGAAACATTAATTTGTTTCGTCAGTCTTCAAGATGCAATCAAGACCATTTGTCAGCTTCTTTTTAAGCAGATGACATTTGAACAAAGAACTCTCACAAGGAAGAAGACAAAAAGAAAAATACAAGGGAGATAACCATTGTTACAATAAAGGAATGTCAAAAAGACGTAAACCAGATATTAATGGTTAATGATGTATCTGGGAGCTTATTTTTAAATTCTGTCAAGATATACTGTTTAAAATGCGGACATAAAGAAAAGAATTTCGTAGTTGTTGGAGGCTCTCAAGTTCTTTATGAGATACAGTTTTTCAAAAAAAAAAAAAAAAAACATTTAAAACTTCTTTTTGACCCGTTAATATTGGGTTTGGTTTGGGAAAAGATTTTCCTTTGGATTCGTTGTTGGTCTCTTCGTCTTTAACTTTCCAGATTAAAGCTGAAAGTGTATTTCAATGTCTCTTGCCACGGTGTCTGAAAGTCGAAAGATGTGTAGCATGTCTGTATTAGTTTTAGTTAAAACATGCATTTTTGGACTTCAAGGTAGGTTCACGTGACACTGTCAGTTTACACCTATACTCAGTCTGTGACTGGCTGAATTAACTAGCTCCCTCGGACAGGCGTTCTCTGCTACGTCCGATTGTCTCTTACATAATGTACCTACCGTCATGATTCAATCGAGTTCCTTGACTTCCCCCCGTCTTGTTGATTGTTACTGAGCTGATTGATGTCTTTGTGTGGAACACGTGTGTTTTGCACTCTTGCAGCGGTGTTGTTCGACGTCTTCCATCTTATTAAATGGGAGAACGTCGTAGGTGCGTACCTTCGTAATGGAATACGAAGGTTTGAGTTCTTCTTCTTCAGATTTTGCGTCGTCTGAGGAAGAGTTGGTTACAAGTCTGAAGAGAATATACGAAGCAATGGAGGTGAAGAATTATGCGGAGGCAGTGAAAGAGGTAAGCGAAGACGTGTGTCTGGAGGAGTTGAGTAGATTCAAAGAAATGCTTAAAAGGGAGGGGAAACGACGTAAAGGTGTACCCCCCCCCCCAAGAAGTTTTAAAGGAAAAAAAAAGAACAAAAAGCATTATTTACAGGACACAACAACCAAGAAAATTGAAATCATGTCGAACGCTCAAGTCGAAAAGGCATTAAAACCAATCTGGCGAGGGATTTCTTACCTTGCCAGAGGAAGAAAGTTTGGAACGGTGGAAGTGCAGTTACGAGAAGTAGCTACTGCTAGGCTGCATTCGGCAACACCCATAGAAACGGATGGAGTGGTGCTTCTACCCATATACTTTGGGAGACGTGCTTCAAGGGTTACGGAGAAGATACACCCCCAGAAATAGATGTAGCCTGGCTCGCAACTGCCATACTGATGGGCACGGAAAAGAAAATACTGGCCCTCCAGTCCACCAGAACACTCCACAAGAACTGGCAAGGGCAGAGCCGAGATATGATAATCCAGGCGGCTCCGGAAGACCTTGAAAACATGGTCAAGACCATCACGGTCGAAGAGATGACACTCAGGGTCAGAGTAGAAGGCAGGATCCCGTTGTGCTATAAATGTAGCCTGAAAGGCTACATTAGAGCGGACTGTCCTCCGCTACCTGTGAAGATTAAAGAGAGACACGAGAGCAGGAAGGAAATAGCGACTTCACCACCGACGAAAACCAGTACCAGCGCCGAGGAAGAGGAGGTGAACGAGGAAAAGAACGGATGGGAAACGGCTGGGAAAAAAAGAAGAAAGATTGGAAAAAAACACACTTTGTAAATGATGACCTCCATCTCACACCCACCCGACTCCCACACATACCCACTATACCCAAACTTCTCCCTACAGACACCAACCCTCTCCACGTCCCACCTGACACAAAGACAAGCACACAGGAGCCCCAAACTTCCCCGAACGGTTTTATTTCATTTATCATTTTATCTAATTTATCCTTTCCATCTGTTTTTGTTTCTGTCCCCACCATGTGCTGTCCCCACTGAGTTAGGCCCTGTGTGGCTAATAAATAGAGTTCCTTGACTTCATCCGTCTTGTTGATTGCTGTTGAACTGCTGTCTTTGTGTGGAACACGTATGCTTTGCCGTCTTACAGCGGTGTTGTTCGAAGTCTTACATCTTGTTTGATGGTCATAGGTACGTACCTTCGTAATGGAATACGAAGCTTTGAGTTTTTCTTCTTCAGACCTTACGTTGTCTGAAGAAGAGCGAGTTAAAAGTCTGAAGAGAATATATGAAGCAATGGAGGTGAAGAATTATGCAGAGGCGGTGAAAGAGATAAGCGAAGACGTGTGTCTGGAGGAGTTGAGTAGATTCAAAGAAATGCTTAAAAGAGTGGGGAACGACGTAAAGGAGTCCCCCCACCAAAGAAGTTTTAAAAGAAATAAAAGAAAAAACCATTATTTATAGGACGTACTCAGCAACAATCAAGAAAATTGAAATCATGTTCTGCTCAAGTCAAAAAGGCATTAAAAACAATCTGGCTAGGAAATTCTTACCATGCAGTATGGTCCTCTACTAAATGGAGGTATTATATATCCAGAGGATAAATACACGGACTCCAACTATTCACTCTGTGGACTACCTATAGGCTGTCTGGCGAGTACAGAACCATAATGGTTGGATAAATGAATGAATGGAAAGATGGAAGGAAAGACGGAGGGATGGACGGGCGGACGAATGGAAAGATGTATGGTACAAACGGACGGATACATGGACGAACGAATTGAAAGCTGAATGGATAGATATACGAATGGATGACTGTCTGGAGAAACAGACAGATAAGAAGACAGTTAAACAGATAGATAAAATTCAAACGTTTTTATTCTTTTCTTAGATCGTTTCTAAAAAAGCTATTAGACCATGAAAACAGAAAATGGGGATTTACCAAGAAGTTACAAAGAAACGTGCAACACTATCATATTCTTTTAGTCATGAAAGGCAATTCAGTCTTAAGTTATTCAGCTCCATTGATCTCTTCATATTTGTCATCTAATGCTTTTGTAATCGAAAGTTTGTAATGTTAAACGAACCAAAAACACCATTTTTCTGAAGGAAAGAGCAAGTGCACACATAAATCAAAACATTTTGCTTCAATATGCAATTTTGTTGAAGACTTTGGCAATAACGTCTTAATAGGGAAATCTGAGAATTTTAAAAGTAAAATTTGTAATCTTCCCCATGATCCAGGACACTGACCAAATGAATTATTAGTAATAAAAAGTGTTCGCATTACTATGAACGGGACATATTGCATCGATACAGTGCAGTTTTCAAAAAGATGCAAATAAACATTATTTCTCCTTGACGATGATGCATAAGAAAATTAACAATGGTGAAAATTTTCTTAGAAAATGGCCTGTTTGTTCAGAGAAGATCGATGTAATTTATAGCATTTAAGTTATTGGCTTCCCTTTGAACTTCAAGTATTTAGCTGTAAGCAAGTTTAAAAATCTTATTGAGCTATTTGGAAAATTTGATCTGGCAATCAATGAACATTCACAGTGGGTTGTCTTGAAGAAAGTCACATTCACTACCGTGGGAAAATGTTCAGAATAAAACTATCAATTTGTTAGGAAATACTGTTCAGGAAAATATGTTAACCTGAGCTAAAGATGCCAAATATTTCAGTTCAGAGTGTATAGTCATGTGGAGTGGCTTTCAATTACAATACAATTTTTAGATACGTAACACATTTCAATCAAGAACATTTTGTTGGCTATAAACCAGTTATAGAAACTACAGATTATATAAAAAGTATGCTTAATTTTCTGAGACAGAGAAAGCTAGACTTACATAACTGCAGAGGTCAGTGATATGATAACAGTTCAGATATGAAAGGGAAAAATAAAGGCACCCAGCCTTTCTCATGTTTATAGTCATTCAGACAAATGACAGATTAAATCTTTTGGCAATGTTGTCCATTAGAAATTATCTTTTTTTTTTAAAGACATATATAGAAAGTTGCTATGAAACATTTGCAGGAGTGAAGTCTAGAAAAATGATTTTGTTAGGATGATGACATTATTGCTAAAATCTTCAAGAATATTGCATATTCAGATATTATGTTTTGATTTATGTATGCAATTGCTCTTTCCTTCAGAAGATACTCTGATTTTGGTTCGTTTGACTTTCAGTTACAAAAATTATCAGGAGAAAATTTTTTACATCTACAGTTTTTGTCACCATGAACTTGATGGAATATAACACACTTCTCTATTTGTTCAAATTCTTTCTTGATTTAAATGCCTTTTGTTGAGTCTATTTTTAATTGTTTTAAACTTATACGTGAGTGTGTGATTGTTCAGTTTTATTTCAAGATTTCTTGCCAATAGAGCCAGTTTCTAGCCTAGATCCAAGGCTCTTTCATTGGAATTTCAATGTCAACAACAAGGTAGTTTTGTATGTATGTATGTATGTATGTATGTATGTATGTATGTATGTATGTATGCATGTATGTATGTATGTATGTATGTATGTACGTATATGTGCAGATTTGTATATTTTGCTTTATGCATGTATTCTCATGCATATAGTTGCATATCTAGACATGCTCATATATATTTAAATGCTAAACTTCTGGAAATTTTTACAGATTTTTACAGTTCCAATGACAGATTGGATCTGTAGTCTTCGAATTAGCTTTCTCCTTTCTAGTTTTGAGAAGCTTAGTTTCTCAAGATTGGTATTTAGGCAGTGTGTTACATATCTCAGAGCCCCAATAATTACAGGTATAAACTTGAACTTGTAATCTGGATAGAGTAACTGCAGATTTTTCAATAGTTTAGCATAGGTATTCTCTTTCTCGCTGATCTTCAGCTTTATAACATACGCTGGGCAGCTAATTACCACAACTGTTCAGTCTCTCTCCTCTATCCCAAATCATTGTATCAGGTCTGTTGTGCTTACATTTTATTGAGGTCTTCACTGGGACATTCCACCAGTACTCCTTTTTATTATGAGTGGCTATGTCTTCTACCATACTTATTTCTTTGTCCTTGGGTTATCCTTCCAATGGATTTCATTACAGAGTGTCCTAGCTACAACATCACATCTCATCGGTGATGACGTTTTCAGACAACTGATTATGATGTGGGTGATATCTTCAGTGTGAACTCCACAAAGTCTGCATCGGATGTCACATTTTACTGCTTCTCCAGCATCTCTATCCCTTTTGTGCATCAGGTATTTGGTTGATATTTCCTGTTCCTGGATTGAAAACACATACCCTTCAAAGTGAGAGGTAGTAATGTGGCAATTGGTCCATGATAGACTGCTTTCATGATCAATGTTGCTATCATCTCAGAGCTTTCTACTAACATATCCATGCATAGTCTTCTGCTTATATAGACTCAACCTTTCATCTGATGATATCTTGCAGTAGAGTCGTGCGACTTTTTGGGGCATGTATTCTAGGTTATCAGACAAGGAATGTTACTCAGGCTGCTGCCTTCCAAGTCTTCTGATGTTATCAGCCTCATGTCTGCAAACTTGGTCAAGGGATGGACTTCAACACTTGATGATTATATGATGTTGCTGGAGGGATATGATATGACATTCAAAGACATTTTGGATTGATGTTAAGCCTCTGCCACCTTGTTTTCATTTTAGGTTGAGGCGGTCTACATTGCTGTTTATGTGGAAATTATATATGCTTGTTAGTATTTTTCGGGTTTTCGCATCAATGGTTTGGATCTCATCAAGTGTCCAATCAAGCAGCCCAAATGTTGGTATGAGTACTAGTACAGCAAACAGATTGTGGGCCACTGCTTTATTGAATGCAGAAAGTTCCGAGGTCCAAATTTTCTTTATTTGGCTGTAATATTCTTTAGTGACATGTGTTTTGTTACAGGTGTCATTGTAAGATATGTTTTCATCCACCCCTATATACCTGTAACATTCTTCATCAGATATAGGAGAAACAGTCAAACCATTGATGGAGATGTTACTAGTCTGGCTTATTGTTTTCCCCCTTTTCTCAACCATATAACAATATTTACTCTGACCAAACTCCAACCCTACATCCTCAGAGAATGTTGTAACTAGGCCAAGGCTCTTTTTCATCTCATGCATATTCTTCGCATAAAGTTTCAAGTCATCTACAAAGAAACAGTGTGTAATTTTAGTATTTCTGTTTCCTTGTGAACCAATGGGATATCATTCAGACTTCCTTAACATGAATGACAAGGGGTTTACAGAGAGACTGTCCTCTTGGAATATGCCTTTGCAATATTGTATTCTATCAGTGATAATACAGTTACTCTTTGTGTTTAATTTCAAGATGGTAGCCCACGATGAAGTTAGATCACCTATGACTTTGATTATGTTCACTGAAACTTTAGCAATTTGAAGGATTTCTAGCATCCATGAGTGGGGAACAGAGTCAAAGGCTTTCTTGTAGTCTAGTCACATTGAAATTAGGTTCCTCCAATGCTCTCGCACCTCCCACATCTGTTTTGTTGATTAACAATTGCTCAGTGCATCCCCAGACTCCCTTCTTCCCAGTTGTTTGTTCTATTGTGATGATGTTATTGGTTTCACAATGGT
Organism: Octopus bimaculoides; assembly: GCF_046866305.1. NCBI lineage: Eukaryota > Metazoa > Mollusca > Cephalopoda > Octopoda > Octopodidae > Octopus > Octopus bimaculoides. The sequence goes on from NC_142928.1 coordinate 126,697,949, forward strand.
CCTGGAGGAAGAGATATGCTGTATAATCTTACACATCAAGTTCTGGCCTGCAATTGGCCGGTAGTTTTTTGTTATGTAGGTGGTTCTGTATTTGGAGATCAATTTTGTCTCTGCCAGAGCTGACCAATGTGGTATACTACTGTTCTCATTGAGAGTTTGATGGTACAGATTGATAAGACATGGTCAGTAGAAGGTTGGCTTCCTGTACCAATATCTAACAATCAAGTCACTTTTAGGTGCTTTTCCATCCTGGAGTTTCTGGATCACAGTTGCAAGAGTTTCACCATCAATGTTGTATGTCTTACGTGTAATGCAGGAACAATAACTTCTTCGGATTTCTTCCAGCCACAGAGAAAATTTTGGTTAAACACCTTCCTTCACTCCAGATTTTCCTCCTGAAGGAGTCTATGTCTTCCCGTGAAGGAACTTCTGTGATGTTCACTACTCCTCTTCTCGTGTCTCTGTATACTGCTGCTTGGTTCTGATTAAATTTCTTGTTTATTGTTCTTCACTTGGTTATTCTCTTCTGATGCTGGAGTTTTTCACTGACAGCTTTTAGCTCCTGTCTGAGGGTAATCAGTTTGTAAGAGAGTGTCCTCTTTTTTGCGGTCTCCAAACATCATTTCTATCTCCTTCTTTATTTTCTGTTGATGGGACGTATAGTGATTTGCTTGTTTGCATGCAGTAAGCATTATCACATGACTGATGGTCTTCCGTAAACCAGTTATCTTTTTCTCTGTCTTCAAAACCCATGATGGTACTTCCTTTGTTGTTTCCGTTTTGTTTACTTTTTTGAATGCATGTATATATGTATGTATGTTTTGTATCCTTGTATTGAATATATAATATAACGAAGCAGGGAGGAAGAAAGTATATACACAATACACTGCTATTACTATTACATAAGACTCAATGCTTTAAATCAAAGGTTCACAGTGAACTACTTACCAATACGAACTGCCAATCAGTCACAGTTCTTTAATTTATAACAATGAGCCAGTCCAACTTTAGTCACCTGGTGGGGTGGTCGGAATCTTTCCATGACATCTCCCCTTTTTAGAAACAGTCTCTGCTATCTTCTCCCCTTTTGAGAAGTGAACTCCACTCCGAGTTCACTTTTATGCTTAGGGTTCAATTCCAGTGGAAAAAAATCAGCACACACTCTGGTTTTATAATTCTTTTTCTTAATGAACATAGTTGGTGAAATCCATTCAGAGTATTCCACTTTTTGGATAACTCCAACTTTTTCTAGTCTCTCTAACTCTAGGTTTATTTGTTCTAATGCTGTGAACGGTACAGTTCGTTTTTGTTTAAATACTGGTATGCCATTTTCTTTTATTTGAAACTGTGCCTTTGTTTTGGTACATAGACCTAATTTATCAGACAGAACTTCAGGAAAAATATTAAAAAATTTTTTTTTCAATTTGTCTGACGACTTATTTGTACTGGAGGGAAAACCATTTACATTTTTATGGAGAAGATTTATGGAGCAGTCCCATAAATTAAACAATTCCATCCAACCAGTACAGAACAAGCTTGTATTATTTAACACAAAAACTTTAGCCTTTAAGGTTTTTTTACGAAATGTAATGTTATTTATCAATTCACCCTTAAAATATAATTTTTTGTCCTGAAACAACACAGGCAATTTTCAAAGTTTCATTTAATTTAGGTCTCCTGATTTTTTTTCATGTATCTCTGTTAATACATGAGATGTCGCTGCATGCATCCACTTGTAACTTTACGTTTGTGTTATTAATTTTTACATACAAAAATTTCCTTTGAGGGTTGTTCATATTTTTTGTCACCAATAATCTGTTTATGTGATTTTATCTGTTGAACTGTTTTTTAGGTTCTGTCCTAGAATGCGACCGACTTTTTATGGCCTATTTTACCACACTTAAAGCATTTTATATTTTTAAATGGACAATTATTTTTAAAATGTATATCACTGCACCCATAACATGGATTTGGTCCTGATATTTTTTGTTTATTTTCTTATTCATTACCGGTCAACATGCTTGAATCTGAGAACAATCTTTCTCTTCAATTTTATTTGCGTCATGTCGTAGATAAATAATCCTCAAACATTTTTCTGCCACTACCTGCAGAGTTAAATTTTGGTCCTGGAAATGTATGTCTGCATCTTCGTTTGCAGGAAGCCCTTGAACAAAAATTAAACACTTGAACATGTCCAGGGTCAACTTATTCAATTTGAATTTCTCACACTCTGTTAACCACTCCAGAATAGGTGACAAAATCTTCATCATCTTATTCAATTAAATTTAAACAAATCTCATCTAGCTTCTTCAGCAAAATATAATTACTATATTTTTTGTGTACAGCAGGGAATAACTTTCTTAAAAGTAATTGTACTTTTTTCTCATTGGACCAACTTTTACACTCTTCTTCAAAGATTTCTTCACATCTACAAAAAATATGCAGAGAAGGTAGTACCTTCTGGTTTATAGCTGAATTCTTCAATTGAGTTTGCTACACTGTCTGGCGAGTATGAACCTGAAGTATTTTCAGACTTCCTCTACATTAATTCCAGCAGCAACTGTTGGTTTTGTTGTTGTTGCTGTTGTAGTTGCTGCTGCTGCAATTCCTGCTGTAACTGCTGTTGTTGCTACTGTTACTGTTGCAACTGCACCATAAGTCTTCTATGTTAAAACAATGTTTTCTTTGGTTTCGTACCAAACGAAAAAAATACTTTTAATGTCCAACACAAGCTTAGAACAACTCATCACCACATTTATATCCTTGTGTTGGATATATAATATAACAAATCAAAGGGAAGAAAGTATATACACAACACACTTCTATTACTATTACATGAGACTCACCACTCTATATCAAAGGCTTACAGTGAACTGTTTACCAACACGAACTGCCAATCACTCACAGTTCTTTAACTTATATTAATGAGTCAGTCCACCTTTAGTCACTGGGTAGGCGAAGGGGGGGGGGGGGGGTCCTGGTCGGAATCCTTCCACAACAGTATGTATGTATGTATGTGTGCATGGGGGTGCATGTGTGTGTCTTTGTATTTGTTCCTCCACCACTGTTTGACAACCAGTGTTGGTTTGATTACATCCCTGTAACTTAGCAGTTGGGTATAATGGTTCAAGATAATAAATACCAGACTTAATAAGTACTGGACCGATTTGTTCAATTAAACTCTTCAAAATGGGGGCTCCAGCATGGTCGCATTCCAATGTTTGAAACAAAAGTTAAAAATTGTACTTATTCTAATGAAACTAAAGTAAAAATACACACACACGCGTGGCTGTGTGGTAAGAAGCTTGCTCCCCAACTACACGGTTCTGGGTTCAGTCTCACTTCGTGGCACCTTGGGCAAATGTCTTCTACTATACCTTCCATCCAACCAGAATGGATCTGGTTGACAGGAACTGATAGAAGCTTGTCATATATATATATATATATATATATATAATCTATTACTTTTTCATCCTGTTTTGTATATTTTCATGGGTCAACTATGAAAATTAGATTTGTATGTTTTTTTTTTATGTGTATTGCTAATAATAATGACGGTGATGATAGCAATAATAATGGGACCCTGAGGAGATGGAGTATCCTATATTTTATAATATTCTATAATATTTTATGATATCATTCTGGATGTTCTATCGAAATGTACATAGGTCTATTTATTTGTTATTATTATTGTTATATTGTTATTGTTGTTGCAATAAAGTATTTTCAACGGATCAATTTTGAGCTCTATTTAAAGTTGATATATATATATATATATATATATATATATAGATATACATACAAATACATAGTATGAAAGATGGAAGATACAAGAATTTTTATTGATCACGACAATTGTATGTTTATCCCCCCACCATTGCTTGAAACTATTGTTGGTGTGTTTACGTCCCTGTAACTTAGTGGTTCGACAAAGGGGATTATAAATTAAGTATAGGCTTACAAAGAATAAGTCTTGGGGACGATTTCTTGTCTAAGAAATCCTTTAAGGCGGTGCTCCAGCATGGCCGCAGTCTAATGACCGAAACAAGTAAAAGAATAAAGCACGCACGCACGCACGCACAAAATAAAATTTAGACAAAATTACTGTTAATTTCCTAAAAGTAAAAATTATTATGGGAATTAACTCTTAAAGCTCATGATGAAATACAATAAGAGTTGTTTCCCATGTATCAGAATTCTGTAATTGTTTTAATATCACACGGAATTTCATCTTTTCTTAACCAAATACCCTGAAGTGTCTATATATATAATGGAACTGTGATTATGTATATCAGAATATATATCTGTCATACAGGCCATGATGAAATACCACAAGGTATAGAAAATACGTATTCGCCTTTATATATTTAATCCTTTATATTGAACACTCAATATTTCATCTATTCAATAAGACATATTCCATATATTCAATAAGACATTCAATACTTTATTTCATTGTACCATACATTTTTATTTTATATTATATATTGTATATTCCATATTCTATATCCCACATTGGTTTTGCAGGAATATAAATAAAACATAAAAAAAACAGACAGTGTTGGAACTCTTTTAAACAAAATAATATATATATATATATATATATATATATATATATATATATATATATATATATATATATATATATATATATATATGTCGGAACAATTTGCTGGCCTTTTATGGTTTTTATGATTGTATATATAATATTGTTATGTTATGATATATATTATATTCATAGTATTTAACGTAATATTGTAATATAATAAATTATTTGATTGTCAATAGAATATCTCCATATTTAATTTATCTTTATAATAGAATTATACTAATATTTATATGGTATCCAATTGAAGTACCAGTGAACTGAATGTTTAACACACCCCTTTGAAGGATTTCAAGGTAGTAAATGCTGAAATAATTTTATAAAAAACATTTCAGTACCGGTTTCAGTCATTGAGACTTCTTCAACTGTAAGTATGGAAAACAATTAAATTTTGGAAAAATTAAAAGAAAAATTTTTTAAAAGAATATGTTTATATATATATATATATATATATATATATATATATATATATATATATATATATATATATATATACAAAGAAAAAATGGGATTAAAAAATCCTGGCAGCTATCAACTAAGCACTCAGTCCAAAAGTATAAAGTGAAATTTCCAACAATCAGATACCAGTAAATGTACGTAGAATACAAATCCCAGTTAATACTATCTGTTGTTAAATACTTTGAATTTCTTAAAATTCTACAAAAGGATTGTTGGATTTACCTGTCATGCATAAGTATTTACCTGTGATTTGTATTCTACTTACATTTACCTGTATCTGATTGTTAGAAATTTAACCTTATTCATTTATACTGAATGCTTAATTGATATCTGCCAGGATTTTTTTAATCCCATTTTGTCTTCTATTTATATATTCTATTATTCTATTGGTTTGGAGTGCTTACGGTGGATTTGCATTGACATGGCAAAAATTTTTATCAACACATCTTTAAAGGATATGCCTTTACCACCTAAAAAAGAATATATATATATATATATATATATATATATATAAAAATTTAAGGAATGGAGTAAACGCATGTTATAACTGCATACTTTATTCCAACATATGTTTCGAAGAATTACAGTTTATGCGATCCATAGGAATTGTCGATGTTAAAAATGTAAACTTCTCCTCAGGGAATGTATGGGAACCATCTTAAACTTAAGACATTATGACCGAGTATCCTATGGATCGCATAAACTGTAATTCTTCGAAACATATGTCGGAATAAAGTATGCAGTTATAACATGCGTTTACTCCATTCCTTAAATTTTTATATATACTCAAATACCCAAAATATCAAGGAGTTTCTGCCTCACTAACAGGAATTACACCACAGTTATTTTGTGATCTTTGCTACCTTGGTTTCTATTAACCCATTTATTCTATCCGAATTATTATTTATTAGGATAAAATAAATACATATAATTATATATATATATATATATATATATACATAGCAAATATAGTAACAAACTCTAGGAGGAGCTGAATACCATACATACATATAATATATCTATCTATCTATCTATTTATCTCTCTCTCTCTCTCTCTCTCTCTCTCTCTCTCTCTCTATATATATATATATATATATATATATATATATATATATATATATATATATATATATATATATATATATATATATATATATATATATATATATATATATATATAAGCTATATATAAGCATGGGCGTGGCTGTGTGGTAAGAAGCTTGCTTCCAAGTCACATGGTTCCAGGTTCAGTCTCACTGTGTAGCACTTTGGGCAAGTGTCTTCTAATACAGCCTCGGGCTGGCCAAAGCCTTACAAGTGGATTTGACAGCCGGAAACTCAAAGAAGCCCATCATATACATATATGTATATATCTATGTGTATGTGTCTTTGTCCGTCCCCCTCATAACCACTTGACAACTGATTTTGGTGTGTTTACATTCCTGTAACTTAGCAGGTCAGCAAAAAAGTCCAATAGAATAAGTACTAGGCTTTAAAAAAATAAGCCCTGGGGTCAATTTGTTTGACTAAACCCCTTAAAGGCAGTACTCCAGCATGGCCACAGTAAAATGGCTGAAACAAGTAAATATATATATATATATATATATATATATCATCTAGATTTTCAGTATGTTGGAGAAGCAACCCATTGCTAATCCCTGTATATTTATGATGATAAATGATCTTACCGATAAAGGTTTTTTTCATACTAAACTACTTGGCAAAATTGTTAATTATTAATTCTATTACTAATTGACGATTCCCTGTCCTTATTCTTGTATATATATATATATATATATATATATATATATATATATATATATACATATATATGATATGTATCAAAAACGAGTATAATAAAGTGTAACACTCAACCAAAAGTTGGGCTCAGTAGTGGGTTCAACACTCCACTCCAATATACAGTGGAGTGATGCATAGCATCAACTTGGGATAGATTAGTGCATGGAATATGAGCCAAGTAATAGAAATAATAGTAATAAGGCAGCAAGCTGGCAGTAATGTTAGCACACTGGGCGAAATGCTTAGTGGTGTTTCGTCTGCCATTGCGTTCTGAGTTCAAATTCTGCCGATGCCGACTTTGCCTTTCATCCTTTTGGGGTCGATAAATTAAGTACCAGTTACACACTGGGGTCGATGTAATCGACTTAATCCCTTTGTCTGTCTTTGTTTGTCCTCTCTATGTTTAGCCCCTTGTGGGCAATAAAGAATTAAGAAATAATAGTAATAAATAATAGAAATAATAATGATAAAGAGGAAACAGGTGTAGTGTTCAATGCTTCATAGAATATACATACACTTCAGCAAAATGCTAAAATAATTACATGTTAGTTGTAGAAACATGCAATGAAGCACTTCTTTTTATCAGTGTCCTACAGTAAATACAACAGTCAATGTTAAAACACCATGTATAACAAAAAAGACTAAGAGGAATGGGAGATACTGTGAAATTCCAAAATTCCCACTCTCTCTTCTTTGAACAGTCACATCTCAGTTTGCCTGAGAAGAAACAAGGTAAAGAACCCTTTTGGTCATGAATGACACTGGGATTGCACCTAGAAAGTTCCCTTCTAAGGCACAAGTCCGGGCAGGTTGTTTGTGGAAGACCAGCAGTCGCTCATGCATACTAGTCTCCCTTCTCTGTGCCATTGACATTATTCAGCAGAAAGACAAAGGGTGATACAGCTTGGCACCAGTGATGTTACAACTTGTTTCTACAGCTCAGTGAAATAAAATGCCTGTCTTGCTCAAGAGCTCAACACACAGCCCACTCTGGGAATCAAACTCAGTACCTCATGATTGTGAGCCCAACGCTCTAACCACTGAGTTACGCACCTTTGAGAAGAAACAGTACAACTATTAATAAGAAGAGTTGAATTTAATGAATGCCATATTTCAAAGCTCTAGCATCACTCCTTTGTAGTCAACCTATGAACTTCTCAACCCATCCTTGTATATACTGAAAAGCCCAACAAAACCTTTTGGATATACTCATAGACAATATATGTGATATAGAATATTCTGAATGAAGTGCTCCAGTGTGGCTGTACCTGCAATCATGCAAAACAAACTATACTAAAGAACATTGATGTACAAGTGAAATATTCAGGATGCTACATTTTTGTCCAGTGTGTTAACCATTCTCCCAGCTGGCCACATTAATAATGGTTTCAAATTTTGGTAGAAGGCCAGTAATTTCGAAGGAGTAGGTTAGGTGACTGCATTGACCCCAATGATCAACTGGTACAATTTTATCAACTCTGAATGGATGAAAGGCAAAGTCGACCGCTGCAGAATGTATAAAAATGGATGAAATGCTGTTAAGCATTTTGCCCAGCACAGTATATATATATATATATATATATATATATATGTGGTTGGCATTAGGAAGGGCATCCAGCTGTAGAAACTCTGCCAAATTTAGATTGGAGCCTGGTTTTGCCATCCGGTTTCATCAGTCCTCAGTCAAATCGTCCAACCCATGCTAGCATGGAAAGCGGACGTTAAACGATGATGATATATATATATATATTGTTGCTAAACCCCAGCTCAGCCCTAAATGGGTAGATTTATAATCAAAGATAATACTGTGATCATTCCATTTTCATCTTCTCATTTTTTTCAGCCAGTGTATCCAAGATTACATTATCCAACATGTTTAAGGGAGATTTGGTTGTTATTTCCAATTAAGCAAACAACCACAGTCAAATATCAAATGGCTGCCAATATAATAAACAAATTATTTTTAAAGTCCTTTTTATTTATTCATTGTGATGAATCAAAAAACATAATATGTGGAAAAAGGTAAGGGTTACTGATAGTATGCATAAATCTGAATTGTTGAATCAGCTTGTTCCAACATAATTTGAACCAATAAATAATTTATTCTGTAAATTAAATGTACAATATATTCTAACATGAAAATGCAATTTTGTCATTAAAGAAATTAAACCTCAATTCTTTTTTTTTTCTTTTTTTTTTTTTTGAAGACACTGACCTTCTGATCTTTGAAACAAGCATCTACTAAATCAACCTTGGCCTGCTCAGGAAATGGATATCATGTTTCCGCTTTGAAATAAATTATTTAAAAAGCTTTATTTTAACTGATGTCAGGAATACAGAAAATTGTACATTGAACACAAATTTAATTTTCAAGTCACTCAGCAAATCCCTTATAGAATGGTGGTGACTTGGTGACAGCCAATTCTTCAATCAAACCAAGTAAGCTATAGGTTTCAACAGAAAAAATTAACCAGCATGTCTGTGTGACTAAGAAGCTCACATTGCAACCATGCTATTTTGAGTTCAGTCCTATTGCACAGCACCTTGAGCAAGTATCTTTTACTAAAGCCCCTGGCTGACCAATGCCATGTGAATGAATTTGGCAGAGAGAACTGTGTGGAAATTTTGGTACAAGGCCAGTAGTTTTAGGAGGAGGGGATAGTGTAGTTGATTATGCTGATCCCAATACTTGACTGGTATTTTATTTTATTGATCCTCAGAGAGATCAAATGCAAAATTGATCCAGGAAAAATTTGAACTCAGAACATAAGTTGGTAGAAATAAAATAAATATATAAAAAACAATATTACAATTAAAGAGAATATAAAAAATTTATTTCAACAGATTTATTCATTTGTACAATTTCATTTTGATTAAACATTTTCATAGAAATCACAGGTATAAGAGGCAAGAAAGCTTTCAGCTGAGTTTTATATTCAATAAATATAGAGATGATAGCCATCAGAAGAGATAAAGCAAAGAAACATTTGGTGTAAAATCTTATATAACACAGTACAGTACTTACATTGTACTTTTTAACCCTAGCAAATAATAAGGAATTTATAAACTATTTATTTCACATATGTGAGAAATCTAATTAAACATTTGATGTTTGCATATTCTGTTTGATTATTCAAGTTAAGGTTGGAATTATGTAGTAAAAAGGTGTAATAGTCATATCAGCCAAACACAAACACACACAGAGACAGAGAACAAAAATATTCTAAATGCAGTATTAAATGGTGCTCATATTTCATTAAAAAGATTCATTATAAATGCACTTAAATCAGCTTGAACCTATCAAAATGTCACAAGTCCACTTGTTTAAGCTACAGCCATATTTTTCTCTTGAGAATTTTGAATTTAAAAACTAATGAATCAAACTCTGTATTTCATGATGTTCAAAAATACAAATTAAATTGACTGAAATACATTTATAATAAAATAATCTTTTGAAATTAAATCCTTGATGAATACTGCTTAAAATTTGTTTTGAAAATATTTAATTTCAATAAAGTAGCCTATGTGCTTCTAGACTAATTAACCAATGGATATTTGCTGCATGATGGCAAATCTGATCATAATTCATAATCAGTCTTATCTATCAATAAGTGATTAACCCTTTTGATAAAAATTCACCTGAGACTGCTCTGGGCTTTAGATAAAAACTTCCTATTTTAAATGGAACTACATTAAAACCGCTCATGAAAATTTCATGCAAATATATGTTCCAAAAACACAAACTTAATAATTACAGTTGCTTCACTAAATTCTTCATTACGTTCAAAGTTAATTGAAACAAAGGCAGTGTATTTCAATAAGAATATGGTAAAAAAATGGGTTAATCCTATTGATTACATGGGAAGGTGATAAAAGGAATGATATTTTCATAGCTTTCTCTAATAGTAGAAATGGTGTGATTTAAGTAAAAACAGTAAAACTAGTTAAAACCTACTTCTGTCTTACAATGTCTAAGAGTTTACTCTATACTGCAGAGGGACAAAATAGTCATAGATGATGCAGTGCTTATGAGCTTTATAGGACTTGAAAGGCTGGTGGGATGGATACAATCGATGTTCAATTTGAACAACAACAGGTTAGTATCTGCAAGGAGGGAGTTCTGGGAAGATTTCAGTCTCAGAGAGGAAAGATTGAACAAAGTATTTAGTGCAGGGTCTGAGAGATGTAACATAGTAAAAGTAATTAGAAAAAGAGAGATGTTTGGAAGTAATAGAGTCAAGTGCAGGGAGCAGAGGTCATCATATTAGTGATAGAAGAGTGAAGGAGAGTAAACAGTGCATATGCAAAGCTAGTGGTTGAAGCTTATGGGTGAATAAAACTTAGTCGATCTGTAGATTGGTCTGACCTATGATATTAATTGGTGTAGATACAGCATTATTGGTTTGTGTGTGTGTGTGTGTGTGTATATATATATATATATATATATATATATATACTAATATTTAGCAGAAGTATTGCATCAACATAACTGCACTATATATCTATATATATATACACATATATAAAGTACTATTGTAGTATGACTCTTATTGAGGATTGGCTGAAGTATTTCCTGACCCTTAAGAGGAATCCTAATCTTTGTGGTTGTAATTTTGGCAATGTTATGCATGCATGTGTGTGTGTGTGTGTGTGTGCTTGTGTTTGTATGTACAACACTTTGAATCTATAAACTGTGAGTTGTGGTCACTTCCTAACTTGTTACGCACAAGCAGGCCAGGCATGTCTGTGTGATTAAGGGGTTTGTTTCACAGTCATGTGGTTTTTTAGGTTTGGTACCATACATCACACATTCGGTAAGTGTTTTCTACTATATAGCTTCTGATGAACCCATGATTATGAGTCAAATTTAGTAGATGGGACCTGTACAGAGGCTCATCATACATATGTACAGGTGTGTGAGTGTGTGTGTGTGTTTACATTTATGTCCCATAATTTAGTGTTTCAATAAATAAGGATCATTAAAACAAGTAACAGATGCAAAAATACGAACTGGGTATATAACTGAAGGCTGTACCCCAGCATGGCCACAGTGCAATGATTGAAACCAATAAAAGAATAAGAAAATAAGAATATATGTGGTAGTCATGAAAGATTTCAGAGGCTTATGATTTGAGGGGATTTAGTTGTATATTGTTTGCAGATGGTTGAATTGTGAAGCACAAATTCATTTCCTTGATATATGCAATAGTTGAGACAAGTTGTTACATTACTATTGAAAGAGTCTCTCAAAATGTCCCTCTGTTTGTGAATTCAATATTTCCATGGCATGAGGTGCCCAGGCTGCAAGAGAACGATGCCTTTGTATAAATGTTTAAGGAGGAGGGAAGTAAAGTATGTTCAGCAGAAAAGTCTCGAGCATTCAGTTAATAATAAGTTGTTTGTGAGTCACAACCATCACCACCTCCACCATCATCATTATTTTTACACCCACCTTCCATACTGGCAATGGGGTGCAATGGTCCTCACAGTTCACATCAGTTCTTACTGGAAGCCAATTCCCTCACAAACGTATGAGAGGACTATATGTTTCGTTGTGGGCTTGGTTGCTATAGATGTATCCAGTACACTCTCTACTTTAGAAAGAGTGTACTGGGTACATTTTATCATGGCACTAACATTTGAGAGATTGTTATATCCTTGAGAAGAAAGGACTAAAAAGAACTACCTTTCAACCTTATGCTTTCTCTACTCATTTACCAGAAAAGCAAAAGGTACTCACTACTTTAAGATGTTTATGTTTGTACAAAAACATTGTGAAAAGAAAGGTGAATAGGAGAGTGGGCAATGACAGGAGTCAGAATAGGTGGGTGAAAGTAGCAAGAGTTTAATGATGGAAACACAAAATGATCGGGATAAGATGGGAGAGAGAATGAGAAAAAGGGTAAAAGCTAAGTGTATTGGGTACAAACAAGTCTAATCTAGCCTCTTACATATGTCTCGTGATAGGCAAGAGAAATAGCCTGACGTGGATGATGGTTGGGGAATTATATGTAAGTGAGTCCTGGACTGTTGTGAAATGAGAGATTAGAAAAATTGAGAAATAGAGAGAAATGCAACAGGGAAATGAATAATGAGATGAGAGGATGTCAAAGATGCAGGGGGTGGTTGCAGATGTAGACTTGATAGTATCTTTTATCATTTACTTGTTTCAGTCTTTGGACTGCAGCCATGCTGGAGCACTGACTTGAAAATACAGATCCCAGTATATATTAATTTTTTAAAGTCTGATACTTCTTTCAGTCTCTAGTATCAAAGTACTAAGTTATGGGGATGTAAATAGACCAACACTGGTTGTCAAGTGGTGATGGCGCATAAACAGAAAGACAAACACACATAGACATACATATATATGACAGACTTATTTCAGTTTCTGTTCACAAAATCCATTCACAAGGCTTTGGTCAGCCCAAGGGTATAGCAGAAGACATTTGCCCCAGGTACCATGCGGCTGGGAAGCAAACTTCTCACACAGCCGTGTAAATATAATTTATCTATCTACACACACACACACACACACACAGATATAAATGTGTGTATGTATGTATATGTGTCTGTGTATGTATGTATGTATATATATATATATATATATATATATATATATATATATATATATATACCATAATAGCAATGATATATACATATATACATATGTATACACACACATACATATGAGTATATATACACACATATATAGGTATGTGTCTACATATAGATGCAGGTGTATGTATGAATCTATCTATCTATATATCTCTCACTTTCTCTCTCCCTCCTCTGTCTGTCTGTCTGTCTCTCTCTCTCTCTCTCTCTCTCTATATATATATATATATATATATATATGTGTGTATACTTACATATACAAGAGTATATATTCATATACACACATATATAGGTATGTGTTTATGTATAGACGTGGGTGAGTATGTATATCTACATGTATGTATATCTACATGTATGTATATCTATTTATGTGTATGTGTGAGTATGTATACAATGCAATAAAGAAACATGCATATATTACTCTTTAATAAAACTATGTTGACAGTATTCAATCCAATGAGAGAAGTAGGTGTGTATTACACATATAATGGATTTTTGCTCGTATGAATAGAAATTTAGAAGCAAAATTTAATTAAATGGTATCATTCTTGAAGCAGAATCTTTAAAATGACTTAATAATGGTGATATTAGCAACATCAACATACAAAGAACAAATATATTTGGTTTTATTTGTTTTTTCTTAAGGATTTATAAAAATTTGAACATGAAAAGAGCATGTTATATAAATTTTTAGTTTACAAGAAAAATAATAAAAAAACATATATACATTTAAAACCTTATGTGCATATTTTAAGTACATATGTATACTGGCATATACAAAGCTTTAAATTATACAAACTGGGTGGGTGTTGTTCCTGATGATGATAATAATGTTGATGATGATGATGATGATGGCTATGATAATGAAGATGATAATAGATAACTGATCAACTTTACTTCAATAGCCCAAATGGTAAAATAAAAAAAAAATAAATAAAGGGAAGCTAACATCACAAAGTATCCATTGGCATTTCAATCTATAGCCATTTAACCCTAAATTGGTGGGGCATACTAACCTGAATTTCAGGTCTTTTTTTATTGAGAATAAGATGTTTATTGATTTTACTATTACAAGAATTAAGTCAGGTGACTATATAAGATGCTCCTCTGCTGGCTTAAGTATATTTGGTTTATCCAGGAGTATTTGTAAAGAGACAACGCAGAACAGAGCAATAGTGCATTTTGAAGGAGGTGTATCACATGTTGCTAGCATTGGTATACATATTGAAAGATGTCAAAACATCAGCTGTAGGTATTCTTTGTTTTTGGTATCGATATGTTAAAATTGAAAGTCTTTTCATAATTTTTACAAACACTTCAAATGATGAAATGTTTTTGTTGAGCTTTATTAGTGAAAACACTTTTTTTTTTTGTTAATTATAATCATCTTATTTTTTTCTTCTCATTTGTATATATATATTAATTACACATAATTTACATAGTGACTGAAGCTTTATTGGTGGCTGGCATTTTCAGACAGATGAATCTGACCATCAGCAAAACTTTGAAGTCAGTCCCTCCTTTCTTCGAAAAATTAAATCGCACACTCTTCATGTATATACTGAGTGCTTTTGCAGTTAATGTTTGAATGTCTTAGTGTATAACTCTACATAAAACATACACATTAATATATGGCACATATATAACAAAAAATAAGGAAAACAGACTGTAGAAAATCATGTACAACCTATGCTCTATGGTCTTAATTAAAAACTGGTGTTCAATTCTAGTTTCATGGGCATTTGATAGATGAGTATATAAATCTTCTGGTAAACAAAACATTATTTCTAACAGGTAGGACAGCTGAGATAATGAAAATTAAGTGTACTGTACAAATTCATAGCAAAAACACCTGCAATGGATTTGAACTGAACATATGAATTAGAGATCCACTGAGGATACCCTGCTGATAGTTTATAATCAAAGTTACAAATGAAACTTCATCATAGTTTCTGAAATTAAACTCTCATAGAGAATTTCTAAAACAAATAGAAAAATATTGAAACAAAATGAAATACACATACATAAACAGTGTTGATGAGAAAAAATTTTTTTAAATCGAGAACCTGGAAAAAAAAAATCTTTTCTTTCAGACAAAAAGTTACTCCTGAAATAACAGGGTTCTTTTCTCAACATGGCAAGGAGACTCATATTAAAAAAAAAAAATCTTCAAATTTATATTTTTTCTCATGTGTACCAGTCTGGAGTTTATGTTTCATTTTGATAAAATGTAAAACATTTGCTATTTGATCATAGATGAAGAAACAACAGAATTTAATATATCTATATAACATAATTGGTAAAGCATTTTATTTGGTGAAAGTGTCACCAATTTTAAAATGAATCAACTGATTTTATTTTATTGGTTTCCATCACTGAACTCTGGTCATGCTGGTCCACAGCCTTGTTAAGGTACAGTGAATTATGTCAACACTAGCACCTAATGGTTGATTTTTCTCAGCGTATTTCACTGAATCAAGAAGAATGAATGGCAAAGAGTATCTGTGCAGAAATGGGATTCAGAATGTAAAGGGACATAACCAAATAACAAAACATTTTGATACTTGACTCAATCTGCCTTCAATTGCCATTTATATAAAATGTAAAGAAAATTATATTTAACAAGAAAAAAAAATAATAACTGATGATATAGAAATTCATGTTACAGATATTGCATATCAATAATAATGAGAGAGAAGAACAATGGTCATGTAATAAAGATGCTGAACTACTGGTTGCAAGTTCAAATCTTCCTATGACCATTGCCTTGTATACTTCTGAGCAAGACACATAATTATTGCTTGCTTCACTTTACCTGAAATAGGTTTCCCTTCTGTTATTTCATAGCAGAATGGTTGGAAGAACTTCCAGTTAGAAAAACATTAAAGTTCAAAAAAAAAAAAAAATGATTAAAAAAATAGCAAAATACATACACACATACAGTCATGTCCACACAATCTTACACATAGATTTATATGGACACACATATGCACAATCATGCAAGGAAACAAATTATAAAATTTTAAATAAAAAATAAATGTATATAGTAAAATGATTGCACTTTCAGTTCATATTTTCATAAATGTAAACAATTTAATGTATATTATCTCTTTCTCTATATGTACCTTTGTGCACACATATACACACAAATATAATTTGTTCAGATGCTTTTCAATATCCACAAATCAACACTTCTCATGCATGCACACACACATAAGCACATATATATCAATATTTTCTAATCACCTGGGAGACTGTAAACTAGAATCTGATGGTCTTAGAAATTGAAGTGGTGTATATTAAGCCATGTGATAAGGTAGAGACAAGTGTTTTAGGTAGAACCTTCCATAGGAAGAGACATAATAAATGTGTAGGAAGGATGAAGACACATATACACTTTAGTAATGAACTGGAGGGACAAGTATTCAACACTAGGAAGGTGGTTGAATATTTTTAAATAGAATCTATATTAACTTTGTAGATCTCAAGGTTTCACGCCGATAGAAATTAACAAATTTTCAACTTGGGTCCAACCAGGTCATTGATTTTCATCAGTATATGACCTTGAGTTCTAGAGAGTGAAATTTTATTAAAAAGTGTGTGTGTGTGTGTGTATGTGTTTTTACATACATACATATATATATAGTGTGTGTGTGTTTGTACATACACACACATGCATTCATACATTTATATGTATAAATGTATGTATATATATATATATATATATATATATATATATATATACGCATACATGCACATATATATATATATATATATATATATATATATACACACACATACACATCTATATCGGCGGTAAAACGTAAATCCGAAAAAGAAGCACACTCGAAGTTATAAAGCAGTATATAATATAAATAAAGCTCAATGAGACTGGTTCATGGGATTAACTTGGGTTTCACATCCATAAAGCGCTTAACTTAAGCACTTTTGACAAGTTGTAGTTCACCTGAGCACTGTATACAATAATTACTATCCAGCAAGAATAAAACACCATAAAAGGTAGAACTATAAATATACAAAGCGGATGTACACAAAGTATGATCATTGCTATAGCAGCCAGTAAGCTATCGGTGCTATGTAGAGCTTCACTGCTATTTCTAGCAATGATCGTACTCTGTGTACATCCACTTTGTACATTTATAATTCTACCTTTTAAGGTGCCTTATTCTTGCTGGATAATAATATCATTTTTAATAATATTTATACTTCTTGCATATCTTTAAATCACTGATCTTGGTTCTGATTTTGACTGGGGCTTTCAGACCAGTAAACAAGGGCTTTCAGACCAGTGGATACTTTAAAGTTTCATCATCAATGGTAGATTCAACCGAAGATAACTAGTCAGATTCACGCTCATGCACATGATCTGAAAAGTTTGAAACTGTAGTATTGAATTATCCTTCATTCCTCTAATGGTCTCTGTAGAGGCAAGACAGAATTTTCCTATATTCACTGCCCGCAAACATCTCTGCCTGTAAACATTCAGTAAAGCTCTACATAGTGCTGATAGCTTACCAGCTGCTATTTCTAGCAATGATCATACACCGTGTACATCCGCTTTGTGTGTGTGTGTGTGTGTGTATATATATATATATATATATATACACACACACACACATGTATGTATGTTTGTATGTATACATATATATCATCATTATCGTTCATCATTGGAAGGCAGATGTTAAACGATGATGATATATATATATATATATATATATATATATATATATATATATATATATATATATATATATATATATATATGTATGTATATATATATATATATATATATATATATATATATATATATATATATATACACATATACACACACACACACATATATATATATATATATATAGATAGATAGATAGATAGACATAGCCAGTCGATGGGGTTACCCTAGGTTTCATGTCCGTAAAGCATTTAACTTTACAGCATTTCTTCAGACCCTAAACCTGTTGGCCTATGGCCTCTCTGCTAGAGAGTCCTTGAGAGGTCATAAGTACTTGCTAGAGAAGCCATGGGCTAAGGAGTCTAAGGTCTGAAGAAATGCTGTAAAGTTAAGTACTTTATGGATGTGATCCCATAGACCAACCGTATCTATCTTTATCTATATACTCTACTGATCTACAACCAAGAGTATGCTTCGTTTTCAGATTTATGTGTTACTGATGATATATGTGTGTGTATACATATACACACATCTATCTATGTATCTATATATGTACGTACGTACATGCATGCATGCATACTTACATACATCAGTAGTGTCAGGAGGAAAGATGGTATTCAAGACCTTCCTGACAGGTGAGGTTGATGTTGTTTTGTCTTAACTAAGCAGAACTATGACCAAAGTCATTCAGTCTTGACCATCACATTTTATCTTCAGACAGTGTATTTTGAATTAACCTTATTCATTGTGTCCTGCCATTTTAAAATGATTGTGTGTGATATGTAGACTTGGATGGTATTTCTAGCAGATCAAATGACCATGTAGAAACTTGCTTATTGGTTGTGAAGTAGATGTGGTTGATTGATGTTTAACTTGAACTTCCATAGGGGGACACCCATGAGGAAAATGTGAGCAAGGAATAGTTAGATGGTAGGGGATGTAAGAGGGCTGCCTGCAGTTTTGGGTAGGGCTTGGGTTAAGTGTTCTGGGGAAGAGGTAGTAAGATACAAGAGGGGAGACAAGGAGAGATGGGTACATAAGATGGAGAAGTATTGAGGTGGTACACAGCTAACTACATTGAAAGAGCAGAAACTGCTAATGAAGCAGTGTAGAAAGTAAAGGTTTAAGATTTTTTTTTTAATGGTTTAGTCAGTGGAAGAAGGATTATATTCATAATCCTCTACAGGGACCCCCATGACAAGTGGTAGGAAGGGGGGGGGGGCTGAAAATCCAAAACATGAAACTCTACATCATCTCATGGCACAATAACATACACCTTTTCGATCTTTATTCCAATCACAATTCTTGTCGATTGCTTGTCACTGCAAGTGAGGGTCCATCTTTTTTCATGTTTCAACATGTTTCTCCGGAATGAGTTTTTCTTCACTAATAATTACATTAGGCATGCCTTGTTCTTTCACACAATTATCAATAGTTGTTAAGAGCTGATGCAGGCGTCTGTCAATAGCACGTAAATGGAACTTGTTCAGAATAGGGGAGATTGGATCAAATAAGAGGACAGCTTCTAAAACTTTGGACAAAATACCATTTTTCAACATTTTCAACTGATCATAAGTAGACTGTCGAATTCTGAAGAGAAAAAGAATGCAATAAATAAATGAATAAATAAATAAATTGAATAAATAATAATATAAGTAAATAAAAGGAAACACATTTTACAGCAATCAAAAATTAACAATCCCATTAAAAGCCAAAATGACAACACAACTTCCTCTCTTCTTCACTCTGGGATGAAGAGTAAATTCTCAAACAATATATTTGTTCCTCTTAAAGGCATTTTACTTATCAAATTCTTCAACTAACTCTCCATTGAATTAAAACTATATGCATGCATATGTATACATATTGGCTGATAAGGACTGCCTTCAGTCAAGAATGACCATGAGTTTGCACTTAGAAAGTTACACCTAAAGAGTTAGCCTCCAAGGCACAAATCCAAGCAAGGTTGTTTATGGAAGACCAGCAGTTACCCATGCATATCAGCCTCCCCTCTCCATGCCACTGATGTTATTCAAGATGAATTTTAAGCCTGGTACTTGTTCTATCAGTCTCTTTTGCCAAACTGCTAAGTTACGGGGATGCAAACACACCAAGACCAGTTGTCAAACGGTGATGGGGGACAAACACAGACACAAAAACATATATATATATATATACACATATATAAATATAGAATAGTGGTACAACAAGGCACCAATGTTTACTATCTAACTACCTAAGTACCTATCTATGAACATACACACACACACACATATATGCATACATATACAAATGTACATCATTCAACCACGGTAGTGGTTAAATGTATTCTTAAGTCCACCATTTTGTCAATCGCAGCAGCTTCCAAGCTCCACCAATAATTCAGTTCTCAACTGTTAACAGTTTTAAAGAGGACACCTCCTGAGCTATACTTTGGCATAAATAGTTTGAGATTTGGTTCGGTAGAAAAAAAGTTACATCAAAATATCTGCGACCTCAAAGGGGGCAGTAAGGAACCTATTCACCTTCAATTAACATAAACTTTTTAATTTTAAAATAAAAGTATACTTTTCTTAGGCTTAAATGATAGAAAAATGTATGAGGAATTCAGAGTTGTTAGTCGCATTGAATAAAAATTAGTAGAAGAAAAATTATGGAGTGAAATGCCACGAAATTTCGTGCCAGTAAGTAAGAGAGTAAGGAAGTAATGCTTAGCAATAAGAATAGAGAATATATTGCTAAGATGGTGAGCTGGCAGAAATGTTAGCGCACTGGGGGAAATGCTTAGCGGTATTTCACCTGTGTTTACATTTTGAGTTCAAATTCCGCCGAGGTCGACTTTGCTTTTTATCCATTTTGGATCTATTCAATTTGATATACAGATTATTTAATTAATTTTTTTTAACTAAACACTTTGAAATTTCTGATACTGGTACAATGTGTCACATACAACAGGGTTTACTCTTAATATTTTTGACAAAATTTTGTATTTTAGAAGTTATTTTGTCACAAGTTACAGAGTGACAATGGACAAATTTGTGTTTGATAAGTGCCAATACATGAAACTCTCAGCTTTTGATTTACTCTCTAACTTCTGTCGATGATATATATATGCATATTATACATATATGTGTAAAAAAATCTCATTATACAATCAAACCAATGAAAGAGCCTCTACCTGGTCGTTTGACACGCTAAGAATAGCAGCCAATGTATCCCCCTACCCAGTATTTTATAAGGTAAAATCCTAAATTATTAATTGATACATTATTAATTATCTTATAACAGCAATGCCTGGAAAAATGTGAGCATGAAAAGTAATATTCTTAAGATTATAAACCTGGAAAAGTACAGGGCAAGTTATTACACCTGTATAGTTGACAAATAACACTATACTTATTTAAGTAGAATTTGGCTAATTTATTACCTTAAATAAAGAAAAAAGTGACTAATTAGATAAACTTACAAATTAGCTGAACAGTTTTGTACAATAAATTTAAAAGAACTGTAAAGAGTGATAAATTAGAAGAACTGGCATTTTTTGCTGCAATATTTTAAGTAAAAAGTTTCTTATTCTTTACTTTACATGAAGTAATAGTTTGTCCTATACTTTTCTGGGTGTAATAACTTGTCCTGTACTTTTTCAGGTTTATAATGTTCAGAATATTACTTTTCATGCTCACATTTTGCCATGTAATATATATATGCATACATAATTACACATACATGTATCAGTGTATATATATATATATACTTTTACTTGTTTTAGTCATTCAACTGTGGCCATGCTGGAGTACTGCCTTAAATTTTTAGTTGAATGAATCAACCCCAGTACTTATTTTTTTAAGCCTAGTACTTGTTCTATCAGTCTCTTTGGCCAAACTGCTAAGTTACAGGGATGCAAACACACCAAGACCAGGTGATGGGGGACAAACACAGACACAAAAACACACAAACATATATAGATATAGAATATTGGTACAATAAGGTACCAATGTATACTGGAAATAGCAGTCGATAAATTTACAATGCTATAGTAAAGCTTCACTGTATACATAGTGGCAAAAATGTGTGTGGGCAGCGAACATAAAAAATTTTGTCTTACCTCAAGAAAGAACATTAGATAAATGGACAACCCAGAATTGGATAATCTAGTACCTAGGTTTCAGATTCTTCAAATACATTTGTTAGCATAAATTTGATTAGTTTTCTGTAGCTAGATTTACCTGGACAATATTTCAAATGTTGCTACATCAATGCCAGTATACTCACCTGAATGCCTAGCCGTTAACAGAACTGAGAACAGTGAATATTGTCCAGGTAAATCTAGCTGAAGAAGATTAATCAAATTTATAACAAATGTATTTGAAGAGTCCGAAACCTAGGTACTAGATTATCCGATTCTGGATTGTCCATTTATCTAATGTTCTTCCTAGAGGTAAGACAAAATTTTTTATGTTCACTGCCCGCACACATCTTTGCCAGTATGTATACAGTGAAACTTTACTATAGCGTCATAAATTTATTGACTGCTATTTCCAGTAAACATTGGTGCCTTGTTGTACCACTATTCTATATGTATACTTCTACCTTTACAATGCTTTATTTGACTGGAAAGTAATACATCTGTATTGCAATATTAAAATTTTTCATTGTATACACACACACACACACACACATATATATATATATATATATATATATATATATATACATGACAGGTTTCTTTCAGTTTCTATCTTCCAAATCCACTCACAAAGCTTTGGTCAGCCTGAGGCTATAGTAGGAGACACTTGCCCAAGGTGTCACACAGAGTGACTAAACCTAGAACCATGTGATTGGGAAGCAAGTTTCTTACCATACATCCACACCTGCACCTATATATATATATATATATATATATATATATATATATATATATATATAATCTTAGAGCAATCTTTAATTTATTTATATATATATATATGTAAGTCAGTAAATGGTGGGGTTGTGTTAACCGCACGTGGAGAAATAAGAGGAAAAGAAAAAAGAAAAATTAATATTAATAATAAGGCAGAATGCTAAAACTGAAAGCATATTTTAATATAGATGTGTATAAGGAGGATTAAAAAGGATTTCTAACCAGCTTTCATTGCATAGCAAATTTTCAAGAAGAGGGAAAATGAAAATAGTGTTTTTTTACAAAAAAATAAAAAATATATAAAAAAATAAATATACCAATACATTATATTGTCTTTGAGCTTTGAAAGTTCAATGGTAATCCATGTAGATAATTGTTAGAAAGATTAGGATGCATGTATTTAAAATTAGTGTTCTGTTTAAAAAAGGCTGAATGTTTATGTGTCAAACAGGAAGTGTGGTGTCAAACAGGAAGTGTGAATAAGGGGAGACAATTCTATGGGTTTTATACTCTTTAATTGGAGTTCTGGACTCTTTGTCAACAGGAAGTTTATGTCTGTTCTTAGAGAAACAAGAAGTAAATTTATATGTATTTCATTGGGTGGGCGAGAGAAGGGAATATGGTCACCAAGGAGTTTGTATGGTAAGAAGTGTTTGGTATTTCTCTATGAAA
Organism: Octopus bimaculoides; assembly: GCF_046866305.1. Lineage (NCBI taxonomy): Eukaryota > Metazoa > Mollusca > Cephalopoda > Octopoda > Octopodidae > Octopus > Octopus bimaculoides. The sequence goes on from NC_142928.1 coordinate 126,721,700, forward strand.
AGATTCTCCTTGTTGATTCTTTCTTGTGTAGAGATTCTGTCTTTACATTGATAGAAAGGGAATATAAGGAATTTAGGATTTCTATTTCTGGCACAAGAGTCTATGTAGCCACTGAGTGGAATTTGACGGTGTTGTGGAAGATTTATTTGTTCTTTAAAGAGTAGCAGTAATGAAACCGCTTGGATACCCAACACCTGCGTGGGGTGGGGGGGGATGTGTGCAAGAAAAACATTTATGGACATGAACTTGTGCAATGTTACACCTCTGAATTTTTTTAATTTGTGATAATGACTCAAGTCGTTACCTCTAAAATTAATTTCCTTCGCATTTTCTCTCTTTTTCAATATTCAATTAAAAGAGAGAATATGTTGTTACTAACAATGTTAAAACTTTAGTAACTTGATCGATCTGTCATTCAACCAGGATTTCAATTTCATTTGATACACACTTCGCTATCATTTATATGGAGAATTGCAAGCATGGCATATAAAGACGACTTATTTTAATAGAAATTTTATGAGTAGATTTCCGTAAATGTTTCTCTTGTGCACCCACACCCCTAACACACATATACGCATGCAGATATACATGGATTAAGTCCTATTTTGGAAGTATGTTAAGGTTTTTATTATTTTGGAATGAAGAACACAAACATAGGTGCTGAGCCAGTGACTCAACTTGTAGTATTTTGTTGGGATTAATCCAGTGAACTGACAGCAAAATAATTGCTTCTATCAGAATCGTTTACCTTTAAAGTGAAAAAACAAAACTGGTGTATACGACACACAAACACACGAGAGATAAGTACAGGACAGTCCATTCTATTGTTGTTTGTTAATTCAAAGCCCTAAGTTTTCCTATCTTGACGTTGAAAGCTCGAAACAGGGAGTAATAAACAGTCGACAACTTAGGAGAAGTTAGACTTCTTTTGATATTTTGTCCCGAACTTGTGTCTCATTATAAGTTTACGTATTTTTCACTCATTGTTGATGTCCTGTTCTTATTGTGCTATTTGTGTTTACATGTTTTTCGTTCATTGGTGATGTCCTGTACTTAATGTATATTTTATATATATATATATATATATATATATATATATACATACACACACACACACTATACTATGTGTGAGAACTGAATATGTGACCTCAAATCAGTAGACACCCCACAGTTACATTTTGACAATTCACAACAATATTGACCACTCCAAAATATTCCATTTCTTTATTCTTGATGGACTTAACTTTCCTTCCTCCTCCATTCTTAAGTACTATTTACTGTTAGTCTTATCTTTACCTTTAGCTTTATCTTTATTTCATTTACTTATTATTTATTTTTCCCCTTCTTCATTTTCTTTGCATTCTCTCTTCCTTCTTCTCCTTCTTCCTCTTATACACATATGTGTTTTTGTATTTTTACATATTTTTCCTTTTTTGTGTGTATACTTGTAAGGAAAAACTTTTGCTATTTAAGCGAACTTAGAATGTAAAGACAGATGAAACGCTGCTGAGCATTTTGCCCAGCATGCTAATGATTCTGACAGCTCAATAATAATAATAATAATAATAATAATTATTATTATTATTCTTTCAACCATAGGCACAAGGCCTGAAATTTTGGGGAGGGGGATAGTTGATTGCATCAAACTTAGTGCATAAGTGCTACTTAATTTATTGACTCCGAAAGAATGAAAGGCAAAGTCGACTTAGGCAGAATTTGAACTCATAACATAAACATATACTTTTCAGATTGAAAATGGGTTATGTGAAGTTTGAAACTCATATCAGGGTCACTCTTTGTAAACATTATTAAAATAAAAATTATTCCCCAAAATAGCCATCTCTACTCATCTTTTCAAATGTATATATATATATATATAGAAAGAGAGAATATATATGTGTGTGTATACACACACATAAATGGGCTTCCACACAGTTTCTGTCAACCATATTCACTCACAAGACATTGGTTGGCATGGGGCTATGTTAGAGGATGCTTTTTCATGATGTTATGCAATGGAACTGAACCTGAAACCATATTGTTGCAAAGATGAGCTGCTTAATCACACAACTCTGCCTGCACTTATAATGAATATGTAAGTACTGAAATATCTTCCTTCATTAAAAATGAGGTTAAATATTCGTAGAATTATAAATCTGATCAATCATCTCAGACTTTTAGCCTGTAGCAGTTCAGCTTCTTCTGATTCACATATTTTATTGAACTTTAATTTCATGAAGCCAATGTGAGAAAGCATCTATGTGCTCCCTCAACCTGATAGAAATTGCAACCAAATTCTCTCAAATTACATTTTATTTTCATAAAAAAGGGGAAGGAAGTATTGAATAATATAGACTTGAGTTAATATAGACTTTTAGTTGAATGACTCAACCCCAGTACTTATTTTTTTAAGCCTATATAAATATAGAATAATGGTACAACAAGGCACCAATGTTTACTGGAAATAGCAGTCGATAAATTTACAATGCTATAGTAAAGCTTCACTGTATACAAACCAAAGAAAATATGTCTCCACTGGGTTTTATTGTTTTCTATTGCTGAAACTATCTGTCAATTGCAAGTCCTGAGTAAAAATATAGTCCAACATATCCCTAAAAGAACTGACTGGTCATGCCTGGAATACCTTTGGTCATGAGTTTGTTAAATTAAATTTCTCCTCAGACAAAATAACAACAATATTCCTAGAACACCTATTTTATTTTAAATAAGCTAACTTGCTTTTGCAACAAGATGAAGCCAATGGCATTATGATTTTGACAATGATGATGATGCCATCGACTACTACTACTGCTGCCGATAATGATGATAAGAAGAAAAATTCTTTCTAATTTTGTTGCAAAGCAGGCAATTTTGAGTGGGATGGAGTGCAAGTTGATTACATCAACCCCGGCACTTGACTGGCACCTACTTAACCAACACCAGATCACCACCTTAATAATAATAATAATAATAATAATCCCTTCTACTAAAGGCACAAGATCTGAAATATTGGGAGACGGGACCAGTCAATTATTTCAACCTCAGTGTTTCACTAGTTCTTAATTTATCAACCCTGAAAGGATGAAAGGCAAAGTCGACCTCAGCGGAATTTGAACTTAGAATGTAAAGACAGATGAAACGCTGCTGAGCATTTTGCCCAGCATGCTAATGATTCTGACAGCTCAATAATAATAATAATAATAATAATTATTATTATTCTTTCAACCATAGGCACAAGGCCTGAAATTTTGGGGAGGGGGATAGTTGATTGCATCAAACTTAGTGCATAAGTGCTACTTAATTTATTGACTCCGAAAGAATGAAAGGCAAAGTCGACTTAGGCAGAATTTGAACTCATAACATAAACATGGACGAAATGCCACCATGCTACTGATTCTGCTAGCTCAATAATAATAATAATAATAATGGTCTCAAATTTTAGCATAAGGTCAGTAATTGTGGGGAAGGGTGCTCAACTGGTACTTATTTTATTGACTCTAAAAGTTGAACCCAGCAGCATTTGAACTCAGAACATAAAATAGGATTAAATGCTGTTAAGCAATTTTTTACAGCATGAAAACAATTCTGCCAGCTTGCTTCCCTAATAATAATAATAATAATGGTTCAAATTTTGGCACAAGGCCAGCAAATTTGGAAGTAGAAGGTAAGTTGATTACATGGACCCCAGTGTGTAACTGGTACTTATTTTATTGACCTCAAAAGGATGTAAGGCCAAGTCAGCCTCAGCATCATTTGAACTCAGAACATAAAGATGGACAAAATGCCACTAAGTATTTTGCCTGGTGTGTTAATGAGTCTGCCAGCTCACCACCCTAATAATAATAACTGGGACTTTGACTTCAGGACATACAAAATGTTAGAGCTCTGAAGGCTGGATATAGTAACCTTTGAGAGGGATAAACAAGAGTGCCTAATAATCAATGTGGCAGTGCCAGGAGATCAACATATCGTAAAAGAAACAGAAAAGGTTGATATATATAGAGACCTGAGAATTGAGATTGCCAAGATGTGGCAGCTGTGAGAGTCAAACATAAAGGTTGCTTGTTGCCCCTGTTGTGATTGGAGCATTGGGTTCAATACCACCCAACCTGAAGAAACATCTGGAAACTTTAGAAATACCCTATAATCTTGGTGTATTGTAAAATACTGGCTTTACTTGGAACTGCATGCATGTTGTGTAAAGTACTGTCTGTCTGAGGTCTCTGTTGGGAATTGACAGACAGTACAAATTCCTGGGAAACCCCACAATATCTTCAATCTACCACATCACAGTATTGGACATTGTGTGATGTCTTCAATAATAATAATAATAATAATAATAATAATAATAATAATAATAATAACAAAGAAAATGACTGAAAAAATAGAAAGAAGAAATCTTACTTGCAACATTGATACAAAGGAGCAAGGATCGAATATTCATCATGATACGGATTGCCAAAACTAGAAGTTGAAGAAAAGATAATACATTAAAAGACAAAGAAAAACAAAAGAAATTTACATTGATATCCATTCAAACAACACAGATTTATTATAAACAGACACATGGTCTGAGGCTTTGTTTCTTTACATGAATGTGTTTGGTGGTGGTGGTGGTGGTGATAGTGGTTTTAATGAAAGTGTGTTGTGATGGTCATTCATTAAGGTGGAAACAAAAGATCAGTATTTTTGTTTTTTTTCTATAATTTTTGTTCAATGAAGATGTGAATTTGCAGAGAATGTGGAGTTGGTTGACTCAATCACAGTAGATTTCTAGCAAACTGAGACAGCTCTACATGGTGTTTCAATCTGTTAGAAATAGCAGCCAAATTACCTTATTACATTGTACAGTTTTTAAAAAAAAAGTTGGGGGGAGGATACATTGAATAATGTAGTCCTAGATACACTGGAACAAAAATGTGATGATTATAACTGGAACACCTTTCTTCATAGGTCTACTTAATCAGGGCTAACCTGGGGTTAAACAATACCATTGATAACTGGTGCTTGGTTTACAACCCACCTAACCATCGTATGGATGAAAGAGAGAGATGGTGTAATTTTTTTCTACTCTAGGCACAAGGTCCAAAATGTTTTGGGGAAGGGGCCAGTCAATTAGATCAACCCCAATACGCAACTGGTACTCAATTTATCAACCCCGAAAGGATGAAAGGCAAAGTCGACCTCGGGGGAATTTGAACTCAGAATGCAAAAACAGATGAAATATGGCTAAGCATTTCACCTGGCATGCTAACATTTCTGCCAGTTCGCCGCCTTAGAGATGGTGTAATTCTGGCTCAAATGTTTTTACAAAGAAGAATAATGATAATTGAGGTTATATACTGCTAATTAAGATCTAGCAAATTAACTGATAAGATTTGCATCACTCACTTAGTATCAATTCTTTGAAGCAATTAAGAAGCTTCTGGATGGCAGGAAAATATAATTCTTCCTCATATCACACATTTCTATCTTAATCCTCTAGCATTCATCAAATGTAATATTTATTCACATTGATTTGAAGTAATCATGCATTATCTTGTAGCTTTGAGATTTTGATGATGTGACTGTATATTTTTAAAATGACATTCATTGTAGGGTAGGCATGAGAGGCCAAATCTGGCTGGTTTGAACATACCATAAAGTAGGCAGAATATTTTGCCTAGCTATGTCTGGTTTAAAGGCTTAAGGGTTAAAAATGGAAGAAAACAGTGGACAAAGTAGCCCAGAATACAGAAAGATTTTTTTAAAAAGTGAAGTAGTCACAGTTGAAATACTTTTGAACATAAGGCTGGCATAGGATAAACAACAATGGCTTGAATGGAGAGATAGAGGGTGATATGGGAGAAACTAGAAACTACCTCCAATAAACATAAAATAGCCTCCTTAAAACATCCCATTTATCAAATGTAAGTTTTGTATCATACATTCTCTCTCTCCACACATACACAGCTAAATCCCTCAAATTCCCTATAAAGACCCTTAGATTCCTTAAAAATGATTAGGGGCTTACGATCTCTGATGAACTTTTACTATAAGCATACATCTAAAACACTGCCAAAAAATGACAATTTCAAAAACTAGATTTCCTTTTTGGATCAAAAGGCACTTCTGACCCAATCAGTTGTTCCCTAAAATCTATAATTTACATATTCTCACCCCACACCACTCTACCCAACAAAGCCTAAAATAAAACAAAATCACTCCAACACACTATATAAACCAGTGAGAAAGCCTTTGCATGGCTGCTTGTTTTGTTAGAAATGCCATCCAAACCTTTCTCATACCACTCTTGACCATCTTAATCAAAATATATTTTAAATAATGTAATCTGTGATACACTATGTTTAAAAATAAAACAATAAGACAAAGCTGTTGACTGGTGGCTAAGCAGTAATATTTCAGTTGTTCATAGCTGTTCTGGTTCTCCTCTTTACCTCTTCTTCCACTTCCATAACACTGTTTCTCCCCTCCTCTAAACTACTAAGCTTTGTACCGTTTCACCTGAATTCACCCAATGTATCCCAAAACCCTATTGTGTTTGCTCTGTCCTCAAACTCTACACTAAATTTGCTTAATCATTCTTTTGCCAGAACTGTAAGCCTGACATACCTTCCTTGCTTATGTTGTCAAATACCAACCCATAGAATATCAAGATGAACATCAACTGTGTTAATCTCATTACCCTAGGAGGGATTGCAAAGATCAGAGGAACATCGCTTCCATCAACCATATTTAAAAAAGTTAAGTTTTTATACTCTGACAACAATAAAAAAAGAAAATGAAAGAAAAAAAAAAGCTACACAAAGTTTATCTATATTGTAGCAAGTCATAAAAAAGGCAGCAATATGACGTAATGGTTGTTTGCCTGAACAAGCATAATTGTTGGTAATCCCATTGGTTAAAATTACTGCCCATATTTGAATTCTAAACTTTTGTCATAGAAAATTCTTTCACGAAATATGGTTCTTAGAATTCAGGTATGAGCAGTTATAAAAACCCTGATTTGGAGGAAATTAATCAGTGTTCGTAGAATGTTACTAAACTCCACAACGCTCGTCCATTGAGATATTGGCTATTTTTAATGCCATGTCTATGATAAAAATCCAACAAGACTTATTTGAATTGTTGTGAACTCTAGTAGTTAGTATGAAAGATTAGCTAGTGTGAATTTTAAGTCGTATTTCTCTACAACAAAATGACTTTACTTTCCAATTGTACTATAAATGCTAAATGTACATAAATAAAATAATGTAGTAATTATTTTCTCTTTCTTCACGTTCTTCAACTTGTTAATGAAATTAATTATGAAACTGTGTATTTTTTTTATAGTGGTTAAAAGAACACGAATTTATTTATCTTCAACGTACATACATGCATAAAATGTCCGTTAGCGTTTCAGAGTATATATTTCTCACTATGGCGTTTATGTAACTGGAGTCAAGATTTATGTATAATGATAACACTTATAACTTACTAAAGTTATAAGTGACGTGTCTATCAATATATATTCCTACTTCAAAAGTAAAATATATTTATTATCTATTTCCAAATAGGAAACATAAAAATAGTGTTACACAAACAGTAACCAAACCAGCTATAAAAATATTCTCTGAGACTCCAATTAGATTTTAACCTTTAACTGCAAAATTAAATTTCATGGTTATTCCAGTAATGATGTTAAATGTCTACCAAAAAATAGAATTGGTATTTCTGGTAAGTCATGTCGCCTCAGTAAACTTGATACATCTTAACAGAAAATAGTTTCAAATATGACATTCCTAAACAAAAGATAGATTAGTATGTAAAACTGCTTTCTACAGTTAAGGGCAATAACATTTTGAGTGGATATATTCTGTTTTCCATGGTAAAAGGCTTAGACTCTGGTACTATGACTGTGTGAATTATGAGTAATGATTGTCTGATGGTTTGAAGTTAATACAGTGGCAAGAAGTCAACCATAATAGGTGAAATCTGTTTAAAAACTGTGCTTTCATTGTTTGGTAAAAAGAGGAGGAATATTTTAATGTTTAGTGTAATGGAATACAATAAAACTAGGAATAGTAGAGTAGAAGAGAAAGCTCTGACAAGTTGTGTTTCAATTTCCTACCATTTATGTAATATGTATTCTTCATTTCTCACCTCTATTAATATGAGGCCAAAGCTATATGAAAAATCATTGATAATTAGTTTACAGCAGAAACCTAAAGAATTCAGAATAAAAAGTAAGTAATTTCTTTTAATAGTTATTATTAAGTATTGCAGTAATTTCCATTCCACTTTGTAAGACTTTCAATTTTACATGAATTCTAACATCATTTTTCTTCTTCAACACACATTTGTAATTGCTCTCTTTACATTATAGGTGTGAAAAAGATTGGTTTTTGTTGTTGCATTTGTTTAGTGAATGACTTGTTCTGAGACTGTGTTTAGAAACTAAGACAACTGCATTATGGTAGACCTATATATCTCATTTAATATGTGTGTGTTAGTGTGTAGTAAGAAGTTTGCTTCCCAACTGCATGATTCGGAATTCAGTCCTACTGTGCGGTCCCTTGTGCAAGTGTTTTCAATTATAGCCCCAGGCTTTGTGAGCAGATGTGGTAGACAGAAACTGAAAGAAACTTGTCATATATGTGCACAGATACTACCACACACACACACGCACGCGCGCGCGCACACATACACACACACATGCATGCACACACACACACACACACAGACACACATACAATGGCTATTTTCACACTCACCAGCCTTCAAAAACCACTTTCTACATCTCTTTCCACTTCCATTCAGTTATTTTTTAGCCATGTAAGAATGTGGCACACGTTCTTTTTCGGGATTACACTTTTCCTTTTCTCTGGACTTCTTTTCCCATTTTCTTCTTTCTGATGAAGAACCATGCTGGAAACATCACACTTCTGCTTTTTGACTATTTTGAACTTTCTCTCAACATCAGTCAAATACATTCATCATGTACATCCTTTTGACTTTTATTGTTTTCTCTAATTTTTGTTTTTATTGTTGATTTGCCTATATGTGTGCGTGTGTGCTAATCTTTCTTTGCCTCAACTTCATGTGATAGATGTAAACAAATGACACCATCATGCAAACAATGTCCTTCATTTCCAATCTTCCATGAAAAACATGTCAGGTCATGAAGAAATATTACTTAGCTTGAAAACAGTCAAGGGTTGGTGATAAGAAGGGCATTGGACTGTAGAAAATCCATCTCAATGAATTTCATCAAGCATGGAAAAGTGGACATCAAACAATGATGATGATGATGACTGTTGTTTTATTGTTATTTCTTAATACTAGGCATTGAATTTTATCACCATATTAGACTGAATTATAATAGTTTCAAGGATAGATAAAACGAAACCACAAACTTTCATCTTCATATGGTCTATTAGACAGGTAACTTATAATTTAGATAAAATGCTTCAATGAACAATTTGCTAATATGATGTGGCCTGAAACATGGCAACCATCTCAACATACTATTTGTTATTGTGACAATGTAGCAATTAGCAAATCTTTTAGAGTAACTTACACCTATGAATGTGCATGGCTTAGTGGCTAGTGTATTCAGCTCATGATTGTAAAGTTATGAGTTTGGTTCTCAGCAGTGTGCTGTGACCTTGAGCAAGACACTTTATTTCTTGTTGCTCCAGTTCACTCAGCTGGCAAGAACCAGTCTTGTCACACTCTGTGTCACACTGAATCTCCCTGAGAACTGCATTAAGGGCATACATATCTCTTGAGTGTTCAGCCATTTGCATGTTAATTTCACAAGCAGGCTGTTCGAGTGATCCTATCAACTGGAACACTCATTATAACCAACAGAAAGCCAGGCCACTTACAACTACCATAAATTTTGAACCCTTTAGAATCCAGATTATCCAGTCAAATGTAATATTTATTTACTCACATTGTTTCAAGATTTCAATGATGTGATTGTTTATTTTTCGAATAACAAAGTAGATAAGTGTGAGAAATTGGATTTGGCTAGTTTGATTATAACTTTACCATTCATTGTAAGATTTAAATTCCAGTTGCCATTCTCTATAGATGTTTATAACAACTGTAGTATTCCCATAGAGCTACAGCTGTCTCACATAGTTATCTCAAAGAAAGATACATTATAAGAATTTCCAAATTATAAAAGAAATACTTTCATTTATATACTCAGACTGAAAATTTAACAAATCCAATTATTGCTTCCTTCCTTTCATCTTCAAATCAAAGTACAATGCTTGGTGACAATCATGACAAGTGTTATGCTTGTCAGAGAATTTTCATAGGAAAATACAAAAGCAATTTCCCTTTGCTTTTCTTTGGTTTTCTTTCACAAAACTCTATCATGGCAGCTATACAGACAAATTCACTACACCAACCTGGAAGCAATACCACAACCTGTTTTATCAGATATGCTAACAATCACACTGAGCCACTATTCTGGACTTGTATTTCCTTTTGTGGACTCTGGAAAAATTAACAGCAAAGTTGACCTTGGCAGGACTTGAACTCAGAATGTAAAGAGCCAGACTTTGCTTGACAGTCTAATGATTTTGCCAATTCACCACCTTAATAATGAATTCAATATTCAAGTGTCAATTGAATATTCCAAGTCATCATTTAGTTACCAATAAAAGGGATCAAATTAAATAAGATGTAGAAATTAGAATGACAACCATATTTTTGTAGGAACTTTAAAAAAAAAAAAAAAAAAAAAAAAACTTGGACTGTGGCCAAGCTGGGGTACCACTTTGAAGGGTATAGTTGAACAAATTGACCCCAGTACTTATTAATTTTTAAGTCTAGTATTTATTCTAATAGAATTTTTTGCCAGCCTGCTAAGTTACAGGGATGTAAACAAACCAACATCAGTTAACCATGTGGTGGTGG
>NC_142928.1:126735113-126792613 GCF_046866305.1 Octopus bimaculoides
ATATATATATATATATATATATATATATAAGAAATTAGAATGACAAAGGAAAGAACAATTATGTTATAAACTTCGTTAGCTTACAGCTGTTTCAACTATAAGATGCAATGCACTCATATTTGGGGGCTTGAATGTTACACTATAGCTTCAAACATAAAGTACACTTCATGTTTGAAACTCCAATGAAGCTACGAGGTTAAGCTCTAATGAAGCTATAGGGTGATACTCAAGCATTCGAGTATGGGTGCATTGCATCTTATAAGCTGAAACAGCTGTAAGCTAATGAAGTTCATAACTTTGTCATTCTAATTTCTTATTACCATTCTGAACTCAACTGATACTTCATTCTGAAGCATATGTATATTGAATTCTAACACCAGGTTATTAGTACCTCTATGCCTAAGTCATATATATATATATATAGTCCACTCCGTAAGGGGGTTTGTGTTAGGAAAAGCATCCAGCCATAAAAAATTTGCCAAAATAGACAGTGAAGCCTGGCACAATCTTCTGCCTAGTCAGCCCCTGTTAAACCACCCAGTCCATACCAGCATGGAAAATGGAAGATGATGATGATGATGATGATGGTGGTGGTGATGTGTGTGTGTGTGTGTGTGTGTGTGTGTGTGCATGCATGTGTGTTTCCCTTCATAGTTTGCCATTTATCTAGAATTTTCTTCACCTCCTCTGAAATTCTTCCTTCAGGCACCTGCTGGTTTGCAGTTCTTGCTTTACATATGCAGTTTTTAATATTATGAACCAGCAAAGAAGAAATCTAAAAAGATGCAGGAGAGGACTGGTACTCTATAGGTTAGAAGTGATGGCACTTAAGAACAAGGATGTGTTCAAAGTAACAGACAAGGGGCAGATGGAAAAGGCATGCAAAACCTTTTACAACAACCTTTTTAAATCATCAGTGAAGCTCAATCTTCACTCTCACGAATATTAGAAGTGTCACCAATTTGGCTCAGTGAAGCTGAAAATACCCTGAAACTGATAAAAACAGATGAAGCTCCTGGGAAAGATGTTATTACAACAGAGATGTTAAAATGTGGAAATGAAAAATCTTTGTTCTATGCTTCAGTCGCTATCTGCAGGAGGGTAAAATACCCTTACTGCAGAAAGAGTCAAATACCACCTTGTTTCATAAGAAGAGTGATAATGAAGATTCCCCCCCACCCCCCAAAAAAACAACCTATCACCCCATATGCTGCTTGCCTTGCCTCTATAAGCAGTTTACAAAGATCATAGTCACCAGACTATTGAATGTGCATGTGTGGTGTGTGTGCATGTACAATGGTGAGGTAGAAGCGTCTCCAGTTATTTCTAACTGTCCTTTGAGTACACTTTTATGAGTGAACAGTAGACTGACACAAGTTTTTCAGCACCACTAATCAAAAACATTCCATCTCTAACGACCTTATCATTTATTGAACTATAGTCTTTCTAGAACATTACAGAAGATTATTGAATCAACTATATATTTTTTTAAGAAAATAGAGTGTAAACTGAGGGAGATTTGACTGCCATTTCTAGAAAGTTGAGTAACCTCATGACTCAAGGTTATTGTGAAACATATAACAAACAGGTCAGCTCTGATCTTTCTGCCACCAGAAGCATTCTACAAGCAAAAGTAATCTGAGATCTGAAAACTTGAGAATTGTCAGCTGCAATTAAAATAAAATAAAGTAAAATAACAATAACACAAGTGAATACAGAGGCAATAAAAGTGTGATTGTTACCTTTTACCATTGTCTAGCATAATCACCATGCTGTCTGGGAATTCATGGAAAGTTTCATAATGATGCCGGTCAGCATTACCAATAATATAATCAAATACTGATGTATCGATGATATCTAGAAGTCGAATTCCTAATTTGTACATGTCAGTTTGAAGAACTTTATCACAGAATTTAGAATCGGTCTCCCACCTGGAATTCAAAATTGTATATCAATTTTATAATTATGATAAAAGCTGATAATTTTCTCTAGTTTTGGCACAAGGCCAGTAATTTTAGGGGAGGGGATTAGATGATTACATTGATTCCCTAGTATTTGACTGGTACCTAATTCTGTTGGCTTACAAAAGGATGAAAGGCAATGCTAATCTGAACACAAAATGTAAAAAACAAAAGGAAATGTTGCAAAACATCTTTTCAGTGCTCTACTGATCCTTCAAGCTCATTGCCTTATGAAACAAGCTAATAGTAGCTTCAACTTCTGGTGCAAAGCCAGCAATTTCAAGATAGAGGCAAATCAATTACATTAATCCCAGTACTCAACTGGTATTTGTTTTATCAACCCTGAAAGGATTAAAGGCAAAGTCAACCTTGGTATAATTTGAACTCAGAATGTGACGATAGATGAAAAGCTCTTAAGCATTTTACCTGGTGTGCTAAAGATTCTGCCAGCTCAGCACCTTATGATAAATGCTAATAATAAAAGATAATATTAAGTATTAAAATTACAAGGAAAGATGAAAACACAAACCTTAGAGTAGTAATGTGATGGATGAGATAGTATTGATGCTGATATTAAAGGTACTAAAAATGATGATAAGGATGGCTATGATTATGAAAGAGATGAGGTCAAAGAAAGACAATGCTTTTAGTATCTATTAACAGATATAGCTTCACATTAGCATGACATGTATGTATCTCTCCCCAGACCCAAATAATCAAAGCTGAAAAACCTGCAAAATCTTTAAATAGTTTATGTCAGGTGTTGGCAACCTTTCGCAAGAAGTGCGCCACATGAGACATGACAGATCATCAGGCAGATCACACTACCCCCAAAAATTCAAGATAATCTTTCATTAGGCTTGCTATTCAGAATGTCCTGCAGGCCATAGTTTGCTGATGACTGATGTACAAGCTACCTCAGTAAGATAAGGAACCCAATTTACCCTATCTGTAAAAATTCACCCACCGCCAACAACTACTGGAAGGCATTCACCAACTATTACAATTATGTAAAGTCACCATCAGGTAAGCAAGACAATATTCCATTCATCCCGTTGATTGCAAGCTCTCTTACCCACCATGCTGCAACTAGGACTTTAAGTCTCTTACTAAAGGGATCTCTACAAACTTTATACAAACTTCTTAACCACTACTTTTCAGCTAAGATTTCTTTCTAGGTAACATTACTGCAGAAATAACTATGCTGTCTATTTTAGTTACACACACACACACGTGTGTAGGCTCATTCAGAGCTTCATCTCTTATCATCTGTCTTTTCTGGATGTGTGTACAGTTATCAACTACAAGCATTTTCTCAGTGGCTCCAACCCAGTTAGTCAACAGATACAAACATATTTCTTTCTTCAATCTCAAACACTGCTCTTCTAAGCTACCTCCTATCCTCACCACACTCTTCAGTCTCCTCAGTAAGGGACACCGTCCAGTTTAAACACACATATGCATGTATACAGAGTATATCTCATCTCCTCAAAATAGTAATTTTCTCAGTTTATAACAATCATTAACCTATCACCCTCACTTCCAACATTTTTAAACATAATGGAAACAGTCATAAACAACCAAATAGATGCAGGCATGGCTATGAGGTAAGAAGTTTTTTGGCTCAGTCCTAATGCATGATACATTGGGCAAGTGTTTTTTTTTCTGTAGCCCCAGGCCAACCAAAGCTCTGTGGGTGGATTTGGTAGATGAAAATTAAAATAAGCTCATTATGTGTGTGTGTGTGTGTGTGTGTGTGTGTGTGTGTGTGTGTGTGTGTGTGTGTGTGTGTGTGTGTGTGTGTGTGTGTGTGTGTGTGTGTGTGTGTGTGTGTGTGTGTGTGTGTGTGTGTGTGTGTGTGTGTGTGTGTGTGTGTGTGTGTGTGTGTGTGTGTGTGTGTGTGTGTGTGTGTGTGTGTGTGTGTGTGTGTGTGTGTGTGTGTGTGTGTGTGTGTGTGTGTGTGTGTGTGTGTGTGTGTGTGTGTGTGTGTGTGTGTGTGTGTGTCTTTTTTTGTCTCTTTCTGTTGATGTTATTATGGTTGTTGTAAAAGCTAAATGTAGCCAACATTTGAATGTTCTTCAGACTAAGGGCAACTCCTTGTACTTAAGATGCAGCATGTAATTTTAAAAATCAAAATCCTATAGTTGAAGGTGGTGAGTTAACCAAGTTGTTAGTGTTTGACAGACTGCCTTGTGACACTCATTGTGGCATTGAGTGCTCAGTGTTCAAATCCAACTTATTCTTTCGTATCATTTGCTTTTCAAAGTAGTTTTCTCTGTCTCCTTTTTGTTCTTTCTCTTTGTCAGTTAGTCTCATATTCTGTAAAAAAATTGACAGTAGCTGGGCCTGCAGAGGAATAGGCTCTTTCAGGTCTAAAACAACCCAAGATGTGCAGTATGTCACGACAATGCCCCTACAATTCTTTCAGGAGATGAGGACCCAAGGCAGCTAGCAAGTTGTATGTACCTTCTTCCTAGTTATGCTAAAATATGATTTGTCATTTGAATTCATTATATATCTTATGCATGCACTGCAGTCAAGCAGAACTCATACATATGAAATGGTGCTGTTGCTACACAAACATCTGAGATTGTATCACACACCTAAAAGTCATCAGCCTGATAGGTAAAGATACACTCACCAACCCACTACAACCAGCTAACAAATACATATGTTATAATCTCTCTCTCACTCCTGCTTTTCCTCCAATTATTTCCACAACACCACTTCATGTTCCTCTGTAGTAGCCACATGACTTCCATGTCTACCCAACCCCACTTAATTCTGTCTTGACTCTGCTTCCTGGTATATCCACTGTTCATAATACTCCAAATTTGACTCTCTAAACATTCAATCCAAATGTTACTCATCAGAAATAAACCCTTTCAGAATTCCTCCATGTATTTGTTGTTCTTATTTTTTAGTCCCAAGTTGGGTCCTGGTCCCTGAAACCTAATACCAAAGGCATTTAAGCCATGACTATTATTTCATTTTTTAATTTTGAATACTATATCCTAGACTACATTATCTATTATATCCTTCATTTAAGACAGGTATGTTTTGAGAAAAATTTGGCTGCTATTTCTAACAATTCATGAGATTACAGAGAGGTTTCCATATTGGATTCTGTATATATTTTCCTCACAGAAAGGAAACCATTTATGATATCAAGAACACTATTTTATACAACTACTTTTCAGGATGCTTACCATTGGCATTGTACTGCAGATGTAACTGTATTAATATTTATCAAAAGGAAAATACCAATGTGTAAATGTTATATTTTCCTTTTCCACTCATATCTAGCCACTCCAGTATAGAGATGTACTTATACTGTTTCATTATACATCTGCATACATAAGTAAATTAATACTGCAATAGATTTTATTTTATCTCAATATAGATTAATCTGAAAGATTTAATATATCCAGTCCAAGAGGATATTATATCTCACAATATATTTTGTTACCATTGAATGTATTTTCAATAGCAAACAAATATTTGTGACCAGAATAGCAAATGACTTTCATACTCATTACTAATGCTAACGAAGTTGACAAGAAAACATGATGAAAAATGTGTGAATTTTTGCAGTTATTTATCTGACACAAGCAGCAAGAGAATCTGAATGTTGTTCACTTTAGCTTTAACCCTTTAGCATTCAGATTATTTTGTCAAATGTAACGCTTATTTATTCACATTGTTTTGAATTTATCATGCATTATCTTGTAACTTTGAAATTTCAACGATGTGACTGCTTATTTTGAGAATGATATGAAAGGATAGGTGTGAGAGGCCGGATCTGATGGTTTGAACACAAAACAGGTAGAATATTTGGGTTGGACATGACTAACTTAAATGCTAATGGGTTAAACTAATACCCAGAAGCTGTGAACTTAAGATGTGAATTCACAAACTTATGAGTTAAAACCCTGCTGCAATATTGTTGTTTAACCTAGAAAAATTGATCAAAGGTAGTCTTATCATTACCATCTCATCTATTAGTGTATACCTAACACATAGTGTATATCTAAAAGTTAGATAATTCAAAGAGTCTCTTTTGAAGATGGTAAGGTGTGAATGAGGGAGAATCAAACTGCCTTTTCTGGCATACAGGCTTCTTCACTGTTAATTGATCTAATATTATTTTATTGGAAATGAAACAAGTGTTTAGATAAAGATCATGGTGTAACATGAGGTAGACAATATGTCTGGCTGACAACCAGTTTCATTCTGATAGCACTACTGATCGTTATTGTTTTCAGTATTTTGTACATTTTGAGGAGACAAGCAATAGCAATAAAGAAGTATTGTTGAGCCAATGCAGTGTGGTTAATGTTCAGTTTGAATTGTTTCAGGTTTATTAATGGGCAGAGAAATGTGAATCACAAGGAGACAGAGGCATGAGTTGGGCAAAGTATTTACTCAAAATCTGAGAATTAGATACAGTTTATGGCAGTGTTTGGAGGCAGGGTGCATTTGAGATGGAGAAATAATTCTGGGAAGGAGTTTCAGTAATCTGTCTAAGGTTAAGTTAGAGTATTTAGTAAGGCTCTGACAGGTGAGTCATGGTAGAGCTAACATAAGGAGTATAGGTAAAGAAATCTATAAAAGATGAAGATTAGAATGCATGTAACATTAGTGCTTTTATAAGGGACATTAGGAATATGGAGTGAAATGAATTATCTTCAACAAGGGTTTGAAACTTGGGACTTTCTAAAAGTGTGAGAAAGATTAAATATGTGGGGTATCCCTAGTGGTCAGCTGTCATTGGCGAGACAATCTCTTCTCCATTAAGTTAAATTGAGACAGATTTGTAAGTTTGAAGTATAAGTCAAAAAGCAAAGAAGAAGGCATGCATAATTAATATTTCTTTTTCTTAAGGTGGCAAGCCGGCAGAATTGCTAGCATGCCAGGTAAAATGCTTAGCAGTATTTCATCTGACTTTATGTTCTGAGTTCAAACTCTGCTGAGGTCAACTTTGCCTTTCATTTTTTCAGGGTCGATAAAATAACTACCAGTTGAACACTGGGCTCAATGTAATCAACTTACCCACTAGCCCAAAATTACTGGCCTTGTGCCAAAATTTGAAATCAATATTTCTTTTCCTCACACATTATAAATATCTTAACATTTCAAGTAAAACCTAACTCTACAATTTCATATGTGTGTATGTGTTTCTGAGATCCTTTTGCATGAATTCTCTACTTTAACCAGTCCTTTTCTTTGAATATTCACATGCTACAATGTATGTTATCTCCCCTGTAGCAGTGTTTCCATTCCCAAAGTGGTCGTATGCAATCTCAAGTAACTGCTAAAAGATAATTGTTATTTTGTTTAAATTCACACTATGCTACCATGGAGCTGTTTTGGCATTGAACAGTCATTGTTTTCTAGCCTGTTATGTGCTTCATCAATTCCACAAGTTAATCATTGTCATAGATAAAGGAAGCAACATTGATTTAATAATCTATACTGAAGTATTCAGATGCTGAAAATTTTGTTTCAATATATGATGTGTTAGTTGCTCATCAACAGCACTGCATTTACAACTGCATCTCACTACCTGCCTATGGCTAACCATGCTTAAATCTGATTATTTATTGACTGAAAGTCATAAATAACATAGAAGGAATGCAAGCAAGATATAGATGTGCAAAGTCTGTCTGTCTATCTGTGTCTCTGTATCTATTTAGACTTGCTTAATTTCTGATAGAACAATATTAGATCAATAAACAAAGGAGCCTCTTTGTAGTCACTTAATCTGTTGAATAAAGACACATTGGATAATGAAGTCTTAGCTATAAACTTTATCTAAATAACAAATGGGATAGTCATGGCCAGAACACCTTTCATTCATTAGGACTGACCTTCCTAGGGTGGAATAACAACAAACAGTGTGTGTGTGTGTGTGTGTGTGTGTGTGTATGTGCGTGTGTGTGCATGCAAGTGTATGTATCTTTCGCTAAAGTACATGAGCAAAGAATACATATGTAAACAAGAAATGTGAAGAAGTATTGCTTTACAAATGAAATCTCTTGTGATAGTTGTTCTGAAATGAATAACAGACACTTCTTTACCACTCATGCTGTCAGAAATGAAAACAGTTAGTGGCCTACTGGAAACCCCGAACCTATATTCCTGCTGTTCATCAACTACAATATAAAATAAACAAAAATAAATAAATATGAAATCCCAAACTTGTGGTTTCAAGTTCAGTCTCATTGCATGACACCCTGGGCAAGTGTCTTCTGCTATAGTTTCAACCAAGCAAAGCCTTGTGAAAAGGAAACTGAAAGAAGCCCACTGAGTATGTGTGTGCATGCATATGTTTATGAATGTATAAATGGCATGTACATGAATGTGTCTCCAAGTGTGTGTGTTGTGTGTGTGCGTGTGTGTGTGCATGTGTGTGTTTCTTTGTTTTGACACCACCTGATAGCTGTAAATGAATGTCACAGTCATACAAGTGGTGTCATTCATTTCCAATCTTTGGTGGAAACTTATTCAGCCATGGGGAAATATTATTACCTTGCTGCTGGGAAACAGGTGAGGAGTGATGACAAAAACTGCGTCCACCCAGAGAAAATCTACCTAAACAAATTCCATCTAACCCATGCAAGCATGGAAAACTGGATGTTAAAATGATAATGATGATGATGACAACGGTGACATAGAAAACAAACTGCAATGAAAATGAATTGTATAAACTTACTTAGCTAGTTTGTTGTCAATGTATGTTCTGCCCCATGGATGTCTGTAAAGTTGCATTTTATGAGAGATCCAAAGAACAATGGTACCTTCGAGGGTGGTCTTCTGGGCACACACACCACTTTCTTTCCCTTTGCAGTAGTAACATTTTCCATAAAAGCAAGTGTTGTTATCTGGAAAAGAAAAAGATCAGTAAATAAATGCTTACTGTCTTGTACATTAATATAGTATACTAGACATGGGTATGGCTGTGTCGTAAAAAGTTTGCTTCCCAATCACATAATTCTGGATTCAGTCCTACTGCATGACACCTAAGACAAATGTCTTCTAATATAGCCCCGAGCTACCAAAGCCTTGTGTGTGGATTTGTTGGATGGAAACAGAAAAAAGCCCACTGTATGTACATACATATGTACATACATACATACATACATATGTACGTATGTACATACATACATACATATGTACATACATACATACATGACACGTCCCATGCCAGTGACACATAAAAAACATCCAGTACACTGTGTGGAGTGGTTGGCATTAGGAAGGGCACCCAACAGTAGAAACCAAGCTAAAACAGACTGGAGTCTGGTGCAGCTTTTCAACTTAGCAGTCCAGTCAAACTATCTTACCCATGCCAGCATGGGGAACAGATCCTAAAGAAGAAAAAGAAAGAAGGAAATATATATTTATGTTCACGGGCATGTGTGTGTGTGTGTGTGTGTGTGTGTGTATTTCTTTGTGTTTGACCCCACCACTGCTTGAAACCAGTGTTGGTTTGTGTACATCTCTGTGGCTTAGCAGTTTGGCATAAGAAACCAATAAAATAAGTAACAGGCTTTAAAAAAATAGGAACTTGATTCAACTCATTCAACTAAAGCCCTTCCAGGTGGTGCCCCAGCATGTTTGCAGTTCAATGTCTAAAACAAGTAAAAGATCGGAAAGACTGGTAATCACTACTGCATCATAAACTGTTCAGTTATACCCGGATCCATTTATCATGCTCATATTTTTATATTTTAAACTTAGTGTTTGAGTAATATTCAATATTTATTAAGTATAATGGCTATGATGTTAAGATACTGGATAACTGAATGAATGTTCATGAATTCAAACCTTACTAATGCAGTCACTGTGTTATGGTCCTGGATGTATAACATATTACATTTCTTGACATATCATTCAGCAAGTTCTATCATGCTTTATTACAGAAATTATTGGTAGTAAAAGTACTGAAATGTTAATATTTGAACATACTAATTATTTAAACATGGAATCAAGATCAAGATATGCTAGAGTGTCATATACAAGCTATGATAAGTGGTGCTTAATATTTCCCAGACATATCCCTGACATTTAACATTTAAAATACAATTGTTATTACTTACTTAGGTAAATAATTCAATGAGAGAGCTGAAAACAGTGCTGGTTCAAAAAAATGTTGGAAAAATTACTGGTGTAAGCAACAAAAGCAAGAGATATACAGCCCTATTGCAAATGTCAGTTTGTTATGTTAAGCTGAGTAGTAAAATATAAGAAGCGCCAAGACAAACCAATAGGGTGATCTCAATAATGTTTGGATAAACTATGTATCATGATGGGTAGGTAGAGAGAGAGAGAGAGAGAGAGAAGGAGAGAGAGAGAGAGAGAGAGAGAAGGAGAGGGAGAGAGAGAGAGAGAGAGAAGGAGAGGGGGAGAGAGAGAGAGAGAGAGAAGGAGAGAGAGACAGACAGACAGACAGAGAGGCAAACAAACAGACAACTATTTGTGAATATAGTGGTGCAAAGGAGATATCGGATTTATTTTGATGAAAAGCTTACTGAAAATGTTGCTAATGATTTGTCCAAAACAACTAGAGGGCAAGTGTTTCAGCAAAGTATGAATGATAATAATGAATAATGTGAGGCATACAAAGAAGTTGACCAGTGTGAAATGAACTAGATTTGTGCTTCAACATCAGGATTCTTTGAAGCCCTTTATAAATATTTCTCTATTTGTGATTGGTCACAGATATTGTGAGTTTCATAAACATAGTCAAGGAGACTAAAGAACCGAAGAGGAATTAATACAAAAGAAATTCAATGAAGACCTGTACTCTCTATGTCCTCAAACCAAGAGTACTGAAACCGCTACACATGGGAAGTATGTAATTTGAATCATGTGTGAACTTACAACTAGAGATTACACTGAATTTTAAGAGTTGAGATTTCATGTGAAGTAGAGCCAAGAGTTGCTGATGCTTATCACTTAACCACAATGAAGAAATTTTCTTTATGTTAAATATATGGTTATAAATTTGCATTAAAGGGAAATGTTGACTGAGAAGGAAATGCAAACTATGATACAAAAAGAACCATTTTTGATCTGTTTATAAATTAAAAAAAAACAACAAAATAACAAACATGTTAGATAAAAAAGCTGTAATATTGCAACAAATTTATTTACATTACAGGATAACAGAAAAAAACACATTGAAGTAAGAATTTTAGACATTTATTGGTCAATACAAACTTCACAAAAGCCATCTGTCTGATAGACCAACGATTGAGATCTTGTTTTTGATTTTGTTTTCTTGTTTTAAAGCACTCTAGAGACAGATCAGTGAGAAATTATGCCAATAATGGTGACAGTCTGCGATAAAAGTCATAGTCACATTGGAACTGATGCATTAAATATTAAACATATAATGGTAATTCAAATCCATTGTCCCTTGCAGACACCACTCTGCTAAAGAATTATAAGGCTTACGCTAAATTGAAAGCAAAGATATTTCTCCATTAGTAGTTACTGAATTATGGAAAATGATTGAGCAAGGCTTACTAAAGCATATTCTACCAGGTAGTAGCTAGTAGATATCCTCTATTGTAGTTGTACAAATACTAAATGGAGATTAATATTTCTGTGGTGATTTTTCAGTAGTCTTTAATTGCAATATATAAATAATGAAAATTTCACTCATTAGCAGGAATTAAATTATTTGCAAAATTTGATTGGTAAGGTGCTTACTATCAAATTCCAATAGGTGATGATCTTTAAAGAAATACCAATACCCAACTGGTTTGTAGAAGTTGACAAGAATGTATTATGGGATAAAAACAGCAAGAGCCATTTTTCAACATGTAATAGAAAAGACCTTGGGGGATGATATAAAGAAACAAAATAATTATCAGGATGAGAAATGCTGAAGGCAACTACCAAGGAGAAATTGAAACTGAAGACCAAAGTTAATTATATTGGATCAACTGAGAGATGCGGGTATGACTATAAATTCAGACAACTGTACCTTTAACAGTAACTAGATATTATTTGGGGACATTTTTGTTTTGAAGGAAAGTGTTTCTCAAGACTAACATTTTGCACATCATCATCATCATCATTTAATGTCTGTTTTCCATGCTGGCATGAGTTGGACAGTTTGATTGAAAACTGCTAAGCTGGGAAGCCACACCAGGTTCCAATCTAATATGGCATGGTTTCTACACCTGAATGTTCTTCCTAACACCAACCACTCCAAGAGTGTAGTGGATGCTTTAATGTGCCACTGGCACAAGTGCCAGTTACTTGACCATGGCTGTGATCTCACTTGGCTTGACAGGTCTTCTCAAGTGCAGTATATTACCAAAGGTCTCAGTCACCTGTCACTGCCTCCATGAGGCTCAATGTTCAAATGGTACTTTTTACGTGCCACCAGCATGGGTACCAATTACATGACACTAGCATCAGTCATGACTATGATTTCACTTGGCTTGATGAGCTTTTTCAAGCATGGCAAAGATCTCGGTCACTTGTCATTGCCTCCACGAGACCCAATGTTAAAAGATCATGCTTTACCACCTTGTCCTATGTCTTCTTGGGTCTACTTCTTCTACAGATTTCCTCCACCATTAGAGTTCGGCACTTCTTCATACACCTGTCCTCATCCATATGCATCACATGACCATATCAGTGCAGTCGTCTCTCTTGCACACCACATCTGACGCCTCTTTTGCCCAACTTTTCTCTCAAGATGCTTACACTCTGTTGAGCATGCACACTGACATTACACATCCAGCAAAACATACTAGTTTCATTTCTTTCAAGCCTATGCATGTTCTCAGCAGTCACAGCCCATGTTTCACTGCCATGTAGTATAACTATTTGCACACAGACATCATACAATCTACTTCCATTCTGAGAGCCTTTGTTACCAACAGGTAACAAAGAGGTAGAAGCTCTCTGAACGTTCCCCAGCCTACTCTTATTCTAGCAGCTACACTCTTGGAGCATCCACCCCCACTATTGATTTGATCACCTAGGCAACAGAAAATTTGATGGATTCTATTTTCTGTACATTTGTAGGGTTAATTGAACCTGTGCACCTTCCACACACAGAAACTGTTTTTCCTGTCAATTTTCCTCTGATATTCCTGCACCTCTTATGTGTCCATAGCTTACACCAGGTACGTCTTATGGAGTTTCTACCCACACCTTCTCTACAGATTGAGCAGGACTATCTACCTAAAGGGATTTATGATTTGTCTGCTCTCCTACTTACTAAGACTCTGATTTTTGATAGATTAACTTTAAAGTCCTTTGATTCTAGACTCTACTTCTATGTCTGAAATTTCTTCTCTAGTTCTGGTAAGGATTCAGCTATAAGAACAAGGTCATCAGCATAGAGGAGCTCCCAGAGGCAGCCCATCTTAAATTACTTTGTTATTGCCTGGAAGACTATGATGAACAAGAGACTTTCATCACCTGGTCCAGCAATTTGATACCTCTGCAATTATTCCTGTCTAAGATGTCACCTTTTGCAATTATTCCTGTCTAAGATGTCACCTTTTCCTTTGTAACAGTTGACTATAATGCTGCTACACCAATTGTTAGGTGTGACTCTCTCATGGACAACCTGATTATCTATATGGGTGACTAGACTATATCTTACTCTGCCAGATACTTTTAGCATCTCAGTGGGCCAGGGGCTTTCCTTGTCTTCATATTCTTGATTGCTTTTGCCACCTAAATTAGAATCATTTTTAAGAATGGTGAAAGTTTATGGTCCATATTTGTAAAAATATTCTAAAACAGTCAACTCCTTTGTGAAATTGCACAAGAAAAGTGTCAAATTCAATGTTCAGAAAAAGGTATTCAAGAATTAAGAAAGTGCACTCATGGAGTATCCTGTTGTGTGGTTATTTGATGCCAACTAGGACAACACATTGACTACTGATATTAGTGAGCATTCTTTATAATTAACTATATTGCAGGATAACCACCGAGTGCTATATTTATCAAACAGAGTAATTTCTGCTAAATCAAATTATTTGAATATTGAGAGAGATTCTTTAGAAAAATGGGTGGATGACAAATCATGCCTATCATTTTTACAAAGTAGAAAATTCCTACTTAAACTCAGTCATAAACCTTTTGAATTCATCTTTAACCCATGTCCTGAACGTCTTACAATTACATCTTCAAGGATACTGAAGTGAGCCATTCAGCTCATGGTATTTGATTTTGATACTGCATATGTTGAAGGAAATGCTTCAGTCACTGCATTTTTATAGTTATATTTTAGATTGCAACCGAAAAACATCAGTTTGGATGATGATGAAGATACATTAGATAGGAACTGATGAGTACGTCTTGGTCAACTAGCTTCAGTAATGCTGCATGATTGGCCACTGGATAAAATCATTTCCAAAAGAAAAAAATGTCTGGAAAATCCTATAAGCCTGTTCAACATACATTAACTCTAGAAATGGTATCCTTTGCAAAAGTGACTTTAATGTTACCCAACAAGGATTTATGAAGCAAATAATTATTAAAAGTGTTCCCAATGATATCCATTGTGACACTATGGAATTACTACATGCAATCCCTCTATGTTTGAAACATGCCAATTAGGCTATTCATACAATGTTCGGGAACTACATGCATAAATGTTCCAAATATGCAAAGATAAAGATTTTTTGAAAATAGGCTTCATTCAGGGACTAATGATTTTTATACAGATATATCATACCCATATTAATAGTATTGAATTGATTTTTGTACTTGTAGATTCCCTTACAGGATGGCTAGAAGAAATTTGTACACCTGATTAGAAGAGTTCAATACAAAACAGGCTAGATTCTCTTTCTTGGTCAATGTTCCCTTGATAGTCTCTGTCCCTGACTACAGAAAATTGACTACATTCCTTGCAAAACACAGACATCATCTCCAATCAAATGGGTTCACAGAGTGGATGGTTTAGCAATTAAAATGGGCTTAAAGGCATTTACTCACCAAAGAGAAAAGTTTGAATTGTTTTACCTTAATTATTGTTTAGTTATTTTATGATTCCCCTGTTTTTCTGCTTTGGTAACATGTCAGAACCATGTTTCCTTAAGTATATCCTATTCCTCAAATCAGCAGACGTGATATAAAAAAAATAATGATTTAATATAAGAAATGGAAAATTCTTTGATGCTAGCTGGAACCAATACAGCTATCAATCATTAGAACTTCAGCTTATGGAGACCAAATCAGGCCTAATCTCAAAATACTTGATACTATCAAGGTTGATGGTAAAAGTGGTGACAATGACCATTTTAGTAGTGGTGCACCTCCAGGTATGAGATGCACTTGTACAAGTGATGTGAAATAACAAATGGAACAAGAGAATCAAACCTGCAATAATAGAATCCATAGGAGTACTTAGCCTAGCCAGCCTTTACTTTAAAGGGAGATGTGAAAATGATAGAGTTATAGTAAGGTCTGAAACTAATGAAATGAATATTATATATTGTGAATACTGCATGCTGTAAATATGTCTTTGATATGTTAATATTGGTGCGTAATATTTATTTATTTGCAAATGATTACATATGTTTCAGGCAATCATTAGTTTCATGGCTATTTCTAACCTGCCAGGTGATTAGGATTTCTGAATGTAAAGGTTCTCATGTAAACATGACAAAGATCATATGGAAAATCTACAATATTTACAAGAAAGTCAATGCTTATTAGAATTTGCTTCCAGTTTATTTAATATGAATAGAATAGATTGCCAATATATTTAGAAAATTTGTAAATAACTTGTTAAAATATAATAATCTTGTCATCAATTTCACTCCACAAGCTGCTAACACCCTTTTGCTATAAAGGAATGGAATATTTAACATATTATTAGGAATTAAAGTATTCATTAATCTATGCAGAAGATAAGTCTTTGTTAGAAAATGAAAGGAGAATCAAAGTAAGTTATTTGCAATAATCTTAGCATCGCAATTTCTCTAGCGCTGAATATGACAGCTTTAACAATAGCGATATATTAAATCAAATAGCAATGTATAGCATGTGTTTAGTAACATTCCAGGTTTAGTAATGGAGAGTTTGAATAACAGAAATAGATAGTTCAAGCAGGCCATTAATACAACAGTTGGTGGCATAACGATAAAATAAAGAAGCCAGCATTCATAAAAGTGAAAGTGCTAAAACTGATAATAGAAACTGAGCAGGGTTACTTTGCTTTCAATTAAACAAGTATCAACTAGTCGATTGAATAAATATAACTTTCAGAAAAATAAACAGTCAGTTTTAGATATATATTATAAGAATCAATCTGAGTCACAAAAGAGAGAAGTTCAGTATCTTTGATTGGTGAAAAGAATATATCACTTTACATTGAAAGGTATTAATTCTAAGATATAAATAGCTGTCATTGTTATTTATATTATCTCTTACCTATGCTGGCATAGCCTGAACATGACTTATTAAGATGGAGTTCAAAGCAGAATTACCTTTGTTACCAACTCTTTTGTCTTTTTCAAGTGAATTATTTATTTTATTTGATTGGTCTTCACTTGTTAAAACCTATTAAACCACTGAACTGTGGGATATATCATTGAAACAGTGTCAATGAAAAGACATATAGGAGCAAATACACACATACACAGAAGCTTCCCTACAACTTCTGTCAACAAAATTTTACTCCTAAATTCTAAACCTGAAATAACTACACATTAAAAACTCTAGGAAACAGACAGACAATACTCCAATATGACCTCAGCCATAAAATAAACTGAAAAACAGAGTCAGTAGAAAGTGACTTAAAAAACCCCATAAAAATTACTGGTCCTCAAAATATGTAGGTTAATCATTTGATAAAACTTTTGATAGATCATATACAACTATATACTGATTCTATATTCTGTTTAAGAAACTTCACCATTTAATAGTTAAATATGGTTGTAAACAGCCAATACCATTCTTATTGATGTAAAATAAAAAAAAAGTTTCCTTTTGAGGGTTTTCCCTGCAATATGCTGCAGTGGCACAATACTAATGCATTGATTTCTCTTTTGTTTTTATTCTATTGTACATGGAAGATATCAACAATTACAATAATCCCTACCTCTCTGATAGCTGGTAAAAGTTACTTTACTAACAATAATGATTTTTCTTTTCTGACATTGGGCCAAAGCCAGAAATTTGTAACGAAGGTAATGAAAGTAATCAATTGTATTGAATATACATCAACACAGTATTTACTTTATCAATCTCTGTGGAATGATAAGTAAAAATGAAACCCAGTGAGATTTGAACTCAGAAAGTATTGTGTGATAGAACTTAATACTACAAGTAATTACTCCCCACCACCCTCTCTTACCACCAACTCTCATTTATCTAACAATGATTTCTAACAAGAAAGGTCACACATTTTGGGAGAGGGTACAATCAATTAAATCAAGCCCATTAAAAGACTAGTACTTTAATTGATCATAGTAGAATTGAACTCACTCCAATAATAATAATAATTTCTTTCATTGCTTTATAGCTGCAAAGTTTCAGGGAGTGTGGTGGTACACTAGGGTGGGGTATGAATGATTAAATTGATGCCAGTAAAAAATTAGTAATTACTTTATCACCAAATATATGCTTCAGACTAACACTGTATGCTGACTTTGATAAATACAGAAATATATTTAGTCTAGTATTGTAGTGTTTCTATCTTTCCATTGCCTTTAATCTGATAAGATCCTCATTTAGTCTGGATAACAAAAATTTGGTTGCTTAGTCAAGTGGACATCTGACTCATTAAATTAACTTGTAGTATTCCCAAGACACATGCACCCTTAACAGAGCTCCTAAACCAAATCAGTGTAACACAGTACGTGACAAGATGGGACTTTTGAATTACATATATAATCCCTCTGATTGACTTCCATACTGTTTCTATCTACCCATTTTCACTCACAAGACTTGGATCAATAATTATGGTAAAGACATTTATGTACGATGCCAATCAGTAGGATCGAACCTGAAAACTCATGATTGCAAAGTGAACTTCTTAATCACTCAACCAAGACTGTATTTACACTCTTAGTTCAAGAACAACATCAATAACAGTGAAGATGGAGAGATGGATGTTGATTACTGTTGTTGCTTAGCACAGGCTAGTATTGATTGAACAAACCTATGATTAAAGTTTATTTCTGTCATCTCATCTTTTTGTATATCATGAACTAATGTGTAAGAGGTAGATAGGATGTTTAGGGAATAATGGCATGTTTGGTGGATGTGTTTGTCATGATCAAAAGGCAACAAGTCCTCTCTCATTGCTCACTTCTTGGTACCCCACTCTGACTTATGTGGCTTCAAGAAACAAGAGCATGACAAGTAGATTAACCCAGGTGAGGATCAAATCCTCAATAAAAGCACATGCTACCTTACTATGGGAAGACTGCCTCTAGTGTATTCAATGGGGGAGATCAGGCCTGTCTCGAGTTGTCTGGTTTTTATCTTGACTCTTACTTAAGGTAGGCCTAAATGGGAGAGTAAAGCTGATGTGCAAATCTTCCTGACCTAAATCCAATTTACCCACAAATTATGATCCATTTTGTCCTCCTTTTCCTTTATGATGAAAGTAGTGTAATTTGAAGGAAATTGACTGCCTTTACAGTAGGCAAACACAAAGGTTCCTTCACTGACTCATGTTA
Organism: Octopus bimaculoides; assembly: GCF_046866305.1. Lineage (NCBI taxonomy): Eukaryota > Metazoa > Mollusca > Cephalopoda > Octopoda > Octopodidae > Octopus > Octopus bimaculoides. The sequence continues at coordinate 126,753,751 of NC_142928.1, forward strand.
TTAATTTTTTTTCAAAGGTACCAGTCTACACTTAATTCAGAAAAGATGTGACAGACGTAACAAAACAATCTTTTTGAATATTGGGTTGTTAGATAACTTCATTTGTTTTTTCTTTTTTTTTGTCATTATTTTAATCATTTCCAGTGTTATTTCAACTAACATGAAAAATATTTTTATCATAATGTCTTATGGGTTCTTTGTAGCTCTATTCTTCCTCTACAAAGTTTTGTTTATCGTTCTTGGAATTAGAATAAACTTGACCTCTTTTCACACATGATGGACAGCCAAGTAGAAAATAAATGAACAAATTTATCTGATAACCTTTTGAAAATTACCAATAGAGTAGTAGCTGTTCACATGCTCTCAGTAAAATGGATTTTAACTCTAAACTGCTTTCACATTAAAATTAGGCATGATTACATAACAAATTGTATCAACTGGTATTTAATGAAAGGTAAACTCAAACAATTCTAGTAAAATATTACAAGGCATTTTGTCTAATACTCTGATAGTTCTGCTAATTCATTGTTCATGTGACACAATCCTAAAAATTGCTGTAAAGTTTGTGTATCTGAGAAAAAAAAATATTTGTTCTGATTCTAACAAAACAACTTCATCATAAATGGTAAATATATTAATGGCATTAAACTAGTTCTATTAACCAGCATTCATATGAGAAAGCCCTCACTAAACTGGGGGAAACAAAAATTCACATGAGTACCACTTAAAATCAAAAAGTGAAAACTAAATGCTTGCTCTGCTTACATACAAAATTCAATAATAATAATAATCATAAAAAATACAGGAAATGTTTTGCCAACTTTTTTTTTAGACTTCATTGTTCATAGCCAACTGATTTTTTTATTTCAAATATAAAGGAGAGGTATTAAAGTCTAAAAATTCATGGTTCCATTTAAAAGCTATAATTAAAATTACATTAGCAGAAACATCTAATGTCTTGTCATCTCAGCCAACAAAAGTTAATGACCAATAAAATGAAATAATGTTCAGCTGGAGAGAAACAAAATTTTATTTATTAATTTTGTTTTCAAGTTTTGAACATCCTTTTACAACACTAATAAGCTACAATTAAGAATAATTTGTCTAACCAATAACAACAGGGAATTACTGAAAGACCCCCTCCCCCCCAAAAATATCACATACTCTTATTGTTAGAATTGTTTAACAAGGGTGCAAGGGTGGCCTTTTGATAATGAAGTGTACTTAAGAGCTATATGATTTCAAGTTCATGACATGTTGGGCAAGAGTCTTCTGCCTTAGCCTCAAGTCAGCCAAGATCTTGTTAGTGAAACCTGGTAAATATAAACTGTGTGGAAGCCTGCCTGAAGGACCTTTCTTGTTCTTAGGTGGAAGACTTAGATTGTCACACAATTTAATACCATTACCTAACCCTAATGTACATTTAGTAAAAGTTCATATTTTTGCAAATATTTGAAGTAGGTCTGACAATAACTTCCTTACTTCTTCTCACCAGTCTCAGCAGCTCTGAAAATGGTCATGGGCATCGTTCTTCTTCCTGCAACCAAACTATTAAGGAAAAGGGAAGAAATTCTGAATTGGCACAGGCATGGCTGTATGGTAAGAAGTTTGCTTCTCAACCACATGGTTTTGAGTCTACTCCTACTGTGTAGCACCTTGGTCAAGTGTCTTCTACTATAACCTCAGGCCAACCAAAGCCTTGCGAGTGGATTTTGTAAACAGAAACTGAAAGAACCTTGTTGTGTGCGTATGGGCATGCATATAGAAGAATATATTAATCAAAGGAATTCTAACTTTGATTTTCATGTTTTATTTACAATTTTTTAATAAGATGATATAATATAATTAAATGATAGAATATTAGATGTCCATTCTGACTGAACTAGTACTTTCATACATTAAACTATGCAATCTTCAGGCCCATATAGTAGTGGTGACAGTTATGTTTTACAATTTACAACTGTAGAGAGATGGCTAAACTGTGTGCCTTAAATACATTCCTATAGGCTCCAGAATATCAATTTTTGCAAACTGTATTCTGACCAATCAGTGTGTGGCTTCACTAAATTACTTAAGTCGATTGGTGTTTGGTTTAGGCATCACGGTTTGTTGAACATGTCAAGAGACCTGCATTTTGACCCTGGCCAAAGCAGTAATTGTTTGGCTAGCCAAACAATTACTGCTTTGGCCATCTCTGTCAGTTGACTATAAAGCTGAGAAGAAAAAAACAGATGTGTTTCTTTTGCTTAGTAATAAATGTGATAAAAAGACATAATCACAATAAAAGGGAATGGTTCTAAAGATAAAAATATATTGTAGGGTCATTAAATAATCTCAAATAGATGGATAAGCTCATTTCTTTAGAATTTCTCTGTCTCTGTCTTCCTCAATGACTACCAGTATGACCTTCATAAAGCCAAATATATTGGTGACTTATTCTCCAATGTCAATCACCTGATGGTCCTTGTCTTCACAAAATTTGATGAAAACAGTGTTGTTACACTCAGTATCAAAAAGGCATTCAACTGTGTTAAGTACACAAATCTGGTAAATGCTTGCCTATGGACTCCATCCATCTTTCTTCTCTTGGATCAATGGTTTTCTATCGGGTTTTGTGATTCAAGGTTCAGTTTTGTGTTCTGCATTCTTCCTCCAATACATCAGCAAACTTTGAGTTTTCACTGACAAGAATCACTGCTTTGGCCAGGGTCAAAATACAGGACTCTTGGCATGTTCAACAAACCATGACACCTAAACCAAACATCAATCAACTTAAGTAATTTAGTGAAGCCACACACTGATTAGTCAGAATACAGTTTGCAAAAATTAACATTCTGGAACCTATAGGAATGTATTTAAGGCACACAGTTTAGCCATCTCACTACAGTTGTAAATTGTACAATATAATTTTCAGTACTACTACATGAACCTGAAGATTGCATAGTTTAATGCATAAAAGTACTAGTTCAATCAGAATGGACATTTGATATTCCATCATTTCTATAAATTATCTTATATCATCTATATATATAAAAATGAGAATGTGTGTCTGTCTGTCTTGCAGAGTTCGAGCCCACGGCAACATAATATCTCCTCCACTATTTAAGTATTACGTGTCAAAAGTGAAACAAAAACACTCATGTCAAATACTTTCACTTTAAAAATGAAACTATTCTACTAACTGAAACAATCACATTTTGATACTGTAATGACAGATACTTTCAGAGAGAGAGAGAGAGAGATAGAGAGAGAGAGAGAGAGAGAGAGAGAGAGAGAGAGAGAGAGAGAGATGTATATGTATACATATAGATGTATATGTACACGTTATTCCACTAACTGAAACAATCACATTTCGATACTGTAATTACAGATACTTTCAGAGAGAAAGAGATGTATATGTATACATATACATGTATATGTACACGTATATGCATAGATATATATAGATATAGATCTATATGCATACATGTATATGTATACATATGTGTAGATGTATATATAGATAGATGTACATGTAATATGTACACATATATACATATATATACATGTATACAGAGATATCTATACATATATACACCCATCACACACAAACACATGCACACAAACATACACATTAGTCATTTGTTTTCTTATCCAAAACTACGTCAAAAGTACTGAATGGATCTTTATGAAATTTGGAGATTATATTCTATGTATAACAGCCATATCTCCCATGAAAATTCATATATTTTTGATGTTGATGAAATTTTAACCCGAACATAACAGATGAGCATTATTTGTAATTCAACGGTACAACGGTGTAAGACTACCCTTTCAGATATACTTACATTGTGATTTCTGCAATGTGGTGCATAAATTGTCAAGTAAATGAGACGCATCTTTGCCTCTACTGATTCACTTGCAAAGTGTTGAGTAAAATTATTTCGTTGCAGACCTCCTTTGGGTCTTTTTATTATCACTGCAACACACATAGTCCCCAGTTGGTAACATTGATTTCAAGGCCCTCCTAGATGAGAGACTGGCATTCCACTTAATGTCTATGTTCCATGCTGGCATGGATTGGAGAGCTAATAATGTAGAAATATGGTATCGTAGCTACTAACAGTTGAGGGTTGCGTAGTCTAGACAGCGTTTTTAGATTTCATTATTCTCTTTAACCCGGGCAAAGCCGGGTATTTCTGCTAGTATTATTATAAGATTATAAATAAAATGTGATAATTACACAAAGTTGGAATTCCTTCAATTAATATATATATATATATATATATATATATATATATATATATATATATATATATGTGTGTGTGTGTGTGTGTGTGTGTGTCTTTGTGTCTGTGTTTTTTCCCCATGACAGCTTGACAGCTGGGATCAGTGTGATTACATCCCCATATCTGAGTGGTGCAGCAGAAGAAACTGATAAAATAAGTATCAGGCTTAAAAAAATAAGCTAAATTCACTCAGCTAAAATTCTTCAGAATCATTATGTTCCAAAGTAGAGTACAAGTTTTCAGGTCATGTCTCTTGTTTAAGAATACAGTCCTCCCTTACTCCAGTTTGTCTTGAAGGTCCCATGAAAGGTCATGAGCACTACCTAGCTCCTGATTAAAAGATTAAAAAAAAAATTATTGATACTGTTGTTACCAATGCAGCAATGACTGACAACAACAACAGCAGCAGCAGCAGTTTAAAAACTATTTTCCATTACATGGATACGTCTACATGTTACACATGCTATTGTGAAAATTTTAATATGAAAAGTGATGAAAGAAATTCAGTCTTACTAACCTTTGTTAAAAAATGTATCTAACAATCTTGAACTTGCCACAGGAATAACCTCAGTCTGCAAGTTTAAATAACGGCCCACTGTCAAAGGTGTCCTGCGAAAGCCAAGAATTCTGAAATAACAAATGAAAAAATTGTGTATTTGCAAATTTGTAGTTATTAGTTACTAGTTAGTAATGTACCTAAAACCATACCAATGAGCATACTTAAGCGCATCTCTATCAGTAGACTATAAAGCTGAGAAGAAAAAAACAGATGTGTTTCTTTTGCTTAGCAATAAATGTGATAAAAAGACGTAATCACAACAAAAGGGAATGCTTCTAAAGATAAAAATATATTGTAGGGTCATTAAATAATCTGAAATAGATGGATAAGCTCATTTCTTTAGAATTTCTCTCTCTGTCTTTCTCAATGACCACCAGTATGACCTTCATAAAGCCAAATATATTGGTGACTTAATTTCCAATGTCAATCACCTGAAGGTCTGTGTCCTCACAAAATTTGATGAAAACAGTGTTTCAGCATCAAAAAGGCATTCAATTGTAGTACGTACACAAATCTGTTAAATGCTTGCCTATGGACTCCATCCCTCTTTCTTCTCTTGGATCAATGGTTTTCTATTGGGTTTTGTGATTCAACATCCAGTTTTGTGTTCTGCATTCTTCCTTCAATACATCAGCAAGCTTTGAGTTATCACTGCCAACAACACTCACTCCTACACAAATGATATCACTCTTCATTCTTCTCTAACCTTTTACAGCCAAATATCATCCATATTCAACCTAGACATCTTGCACCATGATGGAATGATAGAATATTACTGATTCTAGGAACAAAGGTTTTGTAAACATGTCCCAATGGAGTCATGCCAATCTTGTCTCTTCAACAGCATAGATACAGTTTCTACATTTATGTAGGAAATGTCATATCTCCCACCCATCTAATGTGAACAACATGCGACTAGAACCTTCAAAGTCATTACAAATGCAAGGCATCACCATCAGTGAGGATCTTAGTCATGAATGCATATATTCTCCATATCAAAAATGGCATCACAAAGTAAATAGTCTACCTTTTCAGGGCCAGATAATATATTTCATCCCCACCTTAACTATTAACCCTCTCAAAAGCTCAAATGAAACCCACATTGGAATACAGCAGGGCAAGGAGTGTTTTGCAAATATATACAAATAGTGATTTCTGGTTGTATTTAAATGATGATGAAGAGAAGTTAATACAGGGTGAAGTTAGGCTGTCTTAGTCTGGTTTAGTACAAGTTGTAATATTTTTACTGTACAATAAGGCTGCGAGCTGGCAGAATCATTACCACACCAGGCAAAATGCTTAGTGGCATTTCAACAGTCCTTACATCCTGAGTTCAAGTTCCGCCGTGGTTGACTTTGCCTTTTATCATTTTGGGGTGGGGGGGGTCAACAAATTAAGTACCAGTTGTGCACTGGAGTAAAGGTAATCTACTATCCCACTTCCCCCAAATTGCTGGCCTTGTGCCGAAATTTGCAATCAATACTTTTACTGAACATCGTCAACACACCAAGGTGATGTTAATGCAGTTGTTGTTCTCCTTACTGTTTAGTTCCAAACCAGCTATAATTGAGCAGATATATTCTATGATCAAAGTAATTCTAAAAGTGAACATCTCTCATTTTCCCTTTTCTCTTTCATTTTTCACACTGCATATCTAGGACTATATGGAAACTAAATTACCAACATATAACACAAGGGTGTGATATAAAGAAAGATTTGGTTGTCATTCCTGCAGGTCAGCTGACCACATAGAAGCTCTCTTATTGATTTGTTATTCACATAGTATATAAGTAAGGTTATTATAGTATCCCAATATCTAGGTGATATATGTGGATAAGATTACTACAGTACTAAGACATAATGAAAATGTTTAAATGAGTTCAGTACAGTAACAAACCTTACCAAAAGGTCCAGGAGACATTAATGTTATACAGTATCAAGATATCTTAGCGGGGTTAATACAGGTGGGTTGATATATACATTCAAACTCAAGATAAAATGCAAAAACACTGGTGCAAATGTAATACCAAAAACAATATTTTTTTTGTATCTACCTCTACAACGATAACTATTTCTTTGATAGACTCAATGTTAGATAAATCACCTCCAATGTATTACTGATATTATCAATCTTATTATAGCCATAGAAATGAGAAGCAAAGTTGAATTTGACAAGGTTCAAACAATAAGGATATAGAATGATGTATTAGGATGTAAGAGAATAGTGAACAAAATTTAGTGTGATTTTCTACCATTTGTTATAGACTCACTAATCATGGATTACTACATATAATCAGAGCAAGAACTAAGATGGAAAAGATGGTGTAAAATCTAGAGACCAGGGATAATTTCTTCAATTTATTTATTTACTTCATTTATCTTTTAATTAGGAAGGAAGGCAACACCCAAGAGCTTTTCCAGAGTTTTAAGTACTGTTGGGCAAGAAAAAGAAGGTATACTCAAATTGAAAACTTGGCCTGAATTATTACAGCAGATGTTATCCCAGTTGACTGGTGGTTGTGTTAAACCAAGTGACAGATTACGACTACTTCTAATGGAAGCTATGACAATATTTGGACTCAGAACACAAGAGACTGGGATAAATATTGCAAGGCATTCAATCAGGCATATCTATACTCTGCTCCAGACTGGTACTTTTTTAACAACCCCAAAAGGATGAAAGGCAAAATTAACTTTTAGTACACTGCATTTTTTCCAGAATTGTTTCCCCTGTTACTACAAAGGAGAAAACTCATACAGTGGCATAATGCACCTACAGTGTGCTAAAGGTTAAGCTTGACAAGACTTGAACTCAAAATGGAACAAATATATTTTAGGCCCTTTATTTCAACACTCTAATGAGTCTACAATTTCATCACCTAAGTTACTTTATGACATATAACTCACTACTTCATTCTGTGACCAAATTCTGTCAGTGCCAAAATTATATTTCTTCTGCCCCGGGTCAAAATTCAACCTCTAAAATAAGTACCGGTAAAACAACATAAGATACTGGAGTACATCCAATCATTTGAATCACTACAGAAGGACAAACATATCTCTGGTTAAAAGAAATCCATACTTTTGCTCTAAACATAACACTTATACACACAGACACACTGTGGTATAGATTCAGCTGTAAACAAGTCATAACAGAGTAAAGAAATAACATCAATAGATATACATACTTCATTCTATATAGGAGTGTGTTCCTCATATGTAAATGAGTATATGCACTATACACACACCTACAATAAATAGGACATACTATTTTATGGCCTTATTGAAGGTTACAATTACAACTACTACTATAACAACCATAACTTTCACTACTGCTATTATTCTTTTTACAGCATAAAACAACTGCTGCTGCTGCTGATGACGATGACAATGACGACCATAACACCAGCTATAATAATAATTTCTAGCTTTAGCACAAGAGCACACATTTAGAGGAACAGAATGCAGTTGAGCTAATCAACCTCAGTTACTTGCACGATACTTGCTTTTACTGACCCACCCCCATCCAGATGGATGAAAGGCAAAGTTGATTTCAGCAGGATTCACAATTAGGTTGTATAAAACGATGCAGCTAAATACAGCAAGGCATTTTTATCAAACATTTTATTGATTCAGCTAATGATTGCATTTCACAAGCAGGGACAACATATAAGACAAAATACAAAATTTATTACAGAAACATATTAGTCATAAAGCTTATATGTATGTATAAACAAATACATATGTTAGTCATATATATACACATGAATACACAGTATACCACACACACAAAATTAGACAAAGTAAGCACAAATTTGAAAGAGGAAAGGGAAATAGGCCCATGAAGGGACTAAAAGCTATGTTTCTATTGCTTGTCAAGAGACTTTATTATTAATTATTCTATGGAAAACCTGGCATTAACTCGTTTGTTGTTTATTGTACAGTTTTTTAGAGTTGTTATAGAAAGCATACTGACATATGGGTGTGAATGCTGGATGCTTATGAAAGCAATCAAAATCAAGGTAAGTAGAACATATACCACGATGATAAGGTTTCTTGGGAACAAGATTTACTGCACAGAAGACCCGTCAAGTCAAATGAAATCATAGTCATGACTGATGCTCATGTCATGTAACTAGCACTCATGCTGAAGGCACATAAAGAGCACCTTTCAAGCATTGGGTCTCATGGAGGCAAAATGACTGAGTTCCTTTCAAGCATTGGGTCTCATGGAGGCAAAATGTTTGAGTCCCTTTCGAGCACTAGGTTACACAGAAGCAATGACCAAGACCTTTGACATTATGTCGTGCTTGAGAAGAAGACCCATCAAGCCAAGCAAAATTGCAGTCGTGGCAGATACTGGTGTTACGCAAATGGCACCCATGCTGGTGGTACATAAGAGCACCCATTACACTCTCGGAGTGGTTGGTGTTATGAAGGGCATCCAGCCATAGAAAACTATGGCAAATCAGACTGGAGTCAGGTGCAGCCTTCTAGCTTACTAGCTCTGGTTAAACCATCCAACCCATGCCAGCATGGACAATGGACATTTACAGAAACCATCAAATTATTTACATTATTTACAGAAACCATCAAATAATGCAAACTTAAGTTTGTGACACACTGTTGGCAAAGAACTAATGAAATTGAACAACAACTATTACAATTTTAAGTCAACCAGTCCAAGGTAAAATGAGAAAAGGGAAATCATGTCAAACAGCACTAAATGTCAAGATCTATAGTGAAATCAAGTGTTATTGTTGCACCCCATCAAAATCACTGAAAAACCGGGTTTTGAGTTGCTGGAACACCCTGCATACACAGTCCAGATCTTGCTGCCCCATCTCCTTTGACTATCACCTCTTTTGATTAATCAAACATCCTTTATGAAGTGTTGATTTGCTACAGACAAAGAAGCACATGAAGTGGTGTATAAATGGCTGTGTGACCAGCTGAAAATCTCCTTCCCTGATGGAATACCCAAGCAATGTGGACCACTGGAAGACGTGCATCAAAATGCAAGGAGACTATGTTGAAAAATAATGTATTGTTCAACCCCTGATTTTGTTTTAATAAATTACAGAAACAAGAATGCATATAATTTTTTACTCATCCTTGTAAAACAACACATCTATCAAAACTAACACCAGAAACTATCATCATCACATTCATGGTAGCTTCAGAGCTGCCACTATTAATATTAGCATGGTGAAAGACAAATGTGGAGAAGATAGAAAAGCTGAAAGATCCTTTGACAATACATAAAGCCAAAGAAATACTAAGCAATGCTTATAACAAACCACAAATCAGATTTATAGATGTTTCAGTTAGGAACATTTATATATTGGTACAGAAAATAAAAGTGAAGGAACAGGTTTTGAAAAAACTAGAAGAAAAGAGACAGAAATGGTAATAAGAAATAATACTAGATGACTAGAAGAAAATCAGATACACTTAACAATAAGTGAAGCAGAGAGTAAGATGTTGGCCAATGTTCTGTGAAGAGGGAACAAATCAATGTATCAGTATGGATCAAGACATAGCTAACAGAAAAGTGTGTATGGAAAAACAATGGCATACTCACACTTATTGATGCTGAGAAGAAAGGGGCAAAGAAATGCTGGTATGCATACATATATATGTGCATGCAACAGTGCTCACGGGAGCATATTTGCATGCATGTGTGCATGTATGTAAGTGTGTGTCTGGGAGAGAGACAGACAGACAGACAGACAGAGAGAGGACTACTTTTAGCTGACAAAAAGTTTTAGTAGGAGAGAATAAAGAACTCTGCTTCCATGTGGGAAATGGCCATACACAGTATACAGAAAAGGCGTATGTAGGAATTGTGTACTGTATACCCAATATACATGGGTATGTAAGTGATGCTGGGTACATAAGTGATCACAGGCAAACTAACAGAAAAGAACTCTGAATACAGTTGATGTAGTAGAGTAACAAGTAGTGAAAGAGCTTATTTAATGAGTTCCTTCGACTCCTTAGAAGGACTTCCAAAAGTAATTGATAATAGCAGTTGAGGTGGGGGGTTCCAAAGGCATAATCTAAGTAAGAATGAGTTGGAAAATGCTTGAAGAGATATCGCATTTGCTGGCAACAAAGGTACTCACTTATCCTCTCTGAGTGAACAGTAGTTTGCATGATATTTGCATAAAAAATTCAATATTGCATGGTAGCAAAACATAGGCAATGAATGCAGATGAATGAAGGCTGGAAAAATATTGAGGCTAACTCTCTTCACTGCATTCATAATATCAGTGTGACAATGGGACACAAATGAAGTGGGGATAAGAGAAGTCCGCTGTATTGGACAAGAGGGAAGTTTCCACTGTTATGGACATGATGTAGTTGAAGGGCAATGATTAAATGTAAAAGGTGTCAAGCAAACTGAGTAGAAGTAACTATTGGAAAATGAAATGCAAGGAAGACAATGTGAAGAAGTGGTGAAACTAATCTCAATGGGTGAATTTTCATGAAGATGACAACTGACATGGTACTGAGTTGAAAAAGACTAGTCCAACATGAGAAAGCATAGCAAAACAGACAAAGATGATGATGATGAATACCCACACATACAGATGAAAGACAAAAATAAAAAGAATGTATAATAGAATTCAATAAAACCTGTGGTATTAAAATTTTAAAAAAACATAAACAAAAAGGAAACAGAAATTTAAAGCTTATTCAGTTGTAAATGACCGATTGCAATAAATACATTGCAGTAAGTAAATAAAAAACATAAAACATCCATGCTCATGTCTGAATTGTAGATGTAGCTATATAGAAATAGTAATACTGTATATATCAATATATAGATATACTCTGTGTGTGTGTGTGTGTGTGTGTGTGTGTGTGTGTCTATATATATATATATATATATATATATATATATATAATTATTTTGATTTGGTGTTAGGATGCTGCTGTAGAAAACTAAACTTGACAGAATCAATTACATTTACTCTTAGAAGCAATTTTAACAGATTTTGTTTCCGTCAAGTAGAGTTGAATAACAATAAAAAAAAAATAAAGTAAAAAGAGTTGTGAACATTTGCACTTTAAACAGAGTAATTCTACAGCTTTAAGTAATACAAGATGTGATACAGGGTTGTTAATTTAATAAAAGCTTTGAATGAGTAGAGAGCAGGTAGATGACAATTACAGCTAGTATTCAACTACATAAATGTGATGGCATAAGTATAACATGCAAGTTTCATACTTGGAAATCCATATAGTTGTCGATATTACTTATCCTCAGGCCAGCTCTGACTGAGCGGACTTATGATCAAAGGCATTCAAGCCATAACCAACATGCAATTTCATATATCCAGAATACATTGTTAAAAGTATCCATCTATATTTAAGATGGTAAGGTGTACTATGGAGGGAGATTTGGTTGCTTTTTCTATCAGCTAAAGTGACGGAGACTATTTCATTGAGAAACCAAACTATAAATGGAGAGGATTTTATTGTCAATTAACAGAACACCACTGTTATTGACTACTGCAAATATAAAGGTGTTTGTTGAGAGAGAGAGAGAAAGAGAGAGAAGAAAGTCAGTTTTTATTTCATTTTCTCTAATATGAGAGAAATGAGCAGTATCACTCCCTTGCTGACAATGACAGTAGGGGTAATACTCTTTTTACTCTTTTACTTGTTTCAGTCATTTGACTGTGGCCATGCTGGAGCACCGCCTTTAGTCGAGCAAATCGACCCCAAGACTTATTCTTTGTAGGCCTAGTACTTTTTCACAGGCTGATACCTTCAGAGAAAACGAATATGGACAGAAAAAGAGACGCAGACATCTGAAGTGGAATGATGGGGTGAGGTGTTTAGTGTGGGATTTTGGTTAAAAGATAATGCAGAGTGACGACAAAAGAACGAAAGGTAGGCACAGGACAGAAGAATGATACAGTATGTCAGTGTACCAGTGATTGAAGCATGTTGGTAACTGATATTTGTCAATCAATCAATTAGCTTTCATTTGAATAAGGTAAACAATGTTTGTGAATGGAACAGTGAGCAGTATTCCATTATGGATCATATTGTCATGTAGATGGTCAGAAATAGTTTAAAGACAAAAATTTTTTTATTCTTAAAGTGGCTAAGAAATTCTTATTTTTGAACAGTTTATTCTAACATCAGCTCAAATTTCATTCAAAAGAAAAAAAATTATTTCTAGAGACAGCAACTGTTTTAACCATTTAGCATTCAGATTATTTTGTCAAATGTAACACTTTTTCTTTCACACTGTTCTTAATCATGCATTATCTCATAGCTTTGGAATTTTCATGATGTAATTGTATATATTTATAATGGCATTGAAGGTAGGTGTGAAAGGCTGGATCTGGTTGGTTAGAACATAAAACAAGTAGCATATATTGGTGGTTTAAATGCTAAAGGGTTAGCCCTTTTGATATCAACCTGCCTGAGACTGCTCCTGGGTCTATGATACAAAATTCTTGTTTTTAAAGTGATCTGAATTAAAAACAACCATGAAAATTTCATGTTAATTTATGATACAAATTAAGGCAACAAGCTGATAAGATGTTAGCATGCCAGACAAAATGGTTAGTGGCATTTCCTCTGGCTTTACATTCTAAGTTCAAATGCCTTTCATCCTTCTTGGGGTTGGTAAAATAAGTAGCAGTCAAGTGCTGGGGTTGATGTAATTGATTTGCTTGTCCTCTAAAAATTGCTGGCCTTGTGTCAAAATTAGAAAGAAAGAATTTATGTTCTAAACACTAGATTAATAATGACAAAAATTTATTTTACTAAATTCTTTATCTCTTTTATCTTTTATTTTAGTTGAATGAATTGATCTCTACTTATTTTTCTTTTAAGCCTGGTACTTATTCTATCAGTCTCTTTTGCTGAACCACTACATTCATCATCATCATCATCATCGTTTAACGTCCGCTTTCCATGCTAGCATGGGTTGGACGATTTGACTGAGGACTGGTGAAACCGGATGGCAACACCAGGCTCCAATCTAAATTTGGCAGAGTTTCTACAGCTGGATGCCCTTCCTAACGCCAACCACTCAGAGAGTGTATTAGGTGCTTTTACGTGTCACCTGCACGAAGGCCAGTCAGGCGATACTGGCAACGGCCACGCTCGAAATGGTGTCTTTTATGTGCCACCCGCACAAGCCAGTCCAGGGGCACTGGCAACAATCTCGCTCGAAAATCCTACGGGAGCCAGTCAGGCGGTACTGGCAACGGCCACGCTCAAAATGGTGCATCTTATGTGCCACCCGCACAAGAGCCAGTCCAGGGGCACTGGCAACGATTTTACTTGGCTTGCCGGGTCTTCTCACGCACAGCACATTTCCAAAGGTCTCGGTCAGTAGTCATCGCCTCGGTGAGGCCCAATGTACGCACATTATGGGTAGATAAACACACTGAAATCAGTGTACTTCAAGAGAAATTTGGTAACAACAAAAGGGTTAAGATGAGAAATTTCATAGTCCTAAAGAGATAGCTCAACCTTTCTCATGGTAATATCACTGATTCTATAAGGCAAAAAGGCATGGGAGTAAGAGCAACTAAATTTGTTAATCATGAAATTTACTCAAATTTCATGATTTAATACTCTTCAGAATGTGAAATTGTTTGATTTTGGAGTACACACTCTCTGAAGTTATAAAAGAGTGGATGAAGTTTCAGTTTGCATTATCAAATGGAACTACAGGCATCTTTCAACTTATGTCATATGGTGTTATGCTTTTTTTTAATTTTTACTTTACATCATTTTTATTTAAAGAAATATATGGTAAAAATAAGTTTCAACTTCAGTCGATTTATCCAACAAAGATATTTAAAAGCATAAAAAATAAAAAAGTAAAAAAACACCAAAAACCAATACTGAAATGGAAAATCAAATAAAACACATGTGAAAATATGTATAAACCATTTATTAAAACAGATATAAGCTGATAAATTCTTTTAAATGTTTTTTCATATTATGTCATTTTTCAATTCAAGTTGCATGTCTTGGAACCAAATTACAAACTTAAGTTGATGTCTGCCTGTAGCTATATGAAGAGTACTTGGTAACAGAAATACAAAACTTGAAATTTTTTCTCTAGGAAAGTATTTAACAATCCTATGTTCAGATACTTAAGAAGGCAATAAGGATGCCAGGTGAGTGATTTGTGAGAGGAGTTAAAGTAATATATGATTTAGGTAAGTGAAAGTAAGTTTAACCAGTATTCTTAGTACACGACTTACCCAACCTTCTCTCCTCTTTTTTTATTCTTGAAGTCTTGTGTGGTCATGTAGGCACAGGAATGGCTATGTGGTAAGCAGTTTGCGTTTCAACCACATGGTCCTGGGTCCAATCTCACTGTGTGGCACCTTGGGCAAGTATCTTCTACTATAGCCTCAAGCTGACCAAAAACTTCTGAGTGGATTTGATAAACAGAAAATGAAAGAAGTCTGTTGTGTGCACACACATGCATGTGTATATCTGTGTTTGTTCCTGACCACTTCTTGCCAACCAGTGTTATTGTGTTTACATCCTTGTAACTTAATGGTCCAGCAAAAGGGACTGATGGAATAAGTACCAGAATTTAAAAAATAAGTACTGAGGTTAATTAATTTGACTAAAATTATTCAAAGTAGTGCCCTAGTATGGCAACAGCCTAATGATTGAAACACTTAAAAGCTAAAAGTTATGATAAATTCAAGACTGTCCATTGAACTATATTCCAACAAGCAAAACTACACTTCAACCTCAATTGGAATTTACAGTTTTGAATCCCCTAAGAGGGAGTTTAATACATGAAAAATGGAGGGAAAATGGGGCAAAGAGTAAAGTATCTTGATATACAGTAAGAAAATTCAACAGTTATGGATCTCATAATGAAATTATTCATATACATATTGAGAGAAATTCAGTATTGTACAGGCAGAGTAAACTTACTGCATAAGTGTTGTAGAGTAGTTGCTGTTGATGTTTAGCACCAAAATCAATTCCAATTAAGGAAGCTTATGCTTAAAGGATCTAGCCATGATCATCATGCATTTATTTCAGTTGCAGTATAACTAAAACAACATAATCTAGCATGTGCTTCATTTTTTTAAAAACATTAGTGTGTGATTTATGAAAGATGTGGTTGCCTGGTGTCGCCTCCTGGTTCACCAGTCCTCAGTCAAATCATCCAACCCATGCTAGCATGGAAAGCAGACGTTAAACGACGACGATGATGATGATGATGTGGTTGGTATTTCTTGCAAGATGAAGGACAACATGAAGAGTCTCATATCAGCTTATGCAGTAAATTGTTATCATTATCATAGAAAAGGAGATTAAGAGTGGTTTTACCAATAATTTAAAATGAATCTCATATCTCTCTCTCTCTCTCTCTCTCTCTCTCTCTCTCCCTCTCTCTCTCTTCCTCTCTCTCTACACACACACACACACACAAACACATACACTGGCATATAAATATGAACATGCATAGCATGATAGAAACTTCTTTCTTACACAGCTGCTTCAGTGCAGAATACACATCATCATCATCATCATCATCGTTTAACGTCCGCTTTCCATGCTAGCATGGGTTGGACGATTTGACTGAGGACTGGTGAAACCGGATGGCAACACCAGGCTCCAGTCTGATTTGGCAGAGTTTCTACAGCTGGATGCCCTTCCTAACGCCAACCACTCAGAGAGTGTAGTGGGTGCTTTTACGTGTCACCCGCACGAAAACGGCCACGCTCGAAATGGTGTCTTTCATGTGCCACCCGCACAAGCCAGTCCAGGGGCACTGGCAACGATCTCGCTCGAAAATCCTACAGGAGCCAGTCAGGCGGTACTGGCAACGGCCACGCTCAAAATGGTGCATCTCATGTGCCACCCGCACAAGAACCAGTCCAGGGGCACTGGCAACGATCTTACTTGGCTTGCCGGGTCTTCTCACGCACAGCCCATTTCCAAAGGTCTCGGTCCGTAGTCATCGCCTCGGTGAGGCCCAATGTACGAAGGTCTTGCCTCACCACCTCAGCCCAGGTCTTCCTGGGCCTACCTCTTCCACGGGTTCCCTCAACTGTTAGGGTGTGGCACTTTTTCACGCAGCTATCCTCCTCCATTCTCACCACATGTCCATACCAGCGCAATCGTCTCTCTTGCACACCACAACTGATGCTTCTAATGTTCAGCTTTTCTCTCAAGATACTTACACTCTGACGGGTATTCACATTGACATTACACATCCAACGGAGCATACTGGCTTCATTCCTTGCGAGCTTACGTATGTCCTCAGCAGTTACAGCCCATGTTTCACTGCCATGTAGCATGGTTGTTCGTACGCATGCGTCATACAGTCTGCCTTTTACTCTGAGTGAGAGTCCCTTTGTCGCCAGCAGGGGTAAGAGCTCTCTAAACTTTGCCCAGGCTATTCTTATTCTAGCAGCTACACTTTCAGCGCACCCACCCCCACTACTAACTTGGTCGCCCAGATAGCGGAAGCTATCGACTACCTCTAGTTTTTCACCCTGGAATGAGATAGAAGTTGTTTCCTGTTTGTTTGCAGTCTTTATTGCACCTGAACATCTGCCACAAACAAAAACTAACTTGCTAGTTAACCTGCCTTTGATGTTGCTGCACCTCTTATGTGTCCATAGCTTGCACCGGGTACATCTTATAGAGTTACTACCTACTCCTTTTCTACATACTGAGCAGGGCCATCTACCTGAAGGGGTTTGTGTTTTATCTACCTTCCTACTTATTAGGATTTTGGTTTTAGCTAGGTTGACTCTAAGGCCCTTCAATTCTAGACCTTGCTTCCACACCTGAAACTTCTCCTCTAGTTCTGATAGTGACTCCGCAATTAGGGCAAGGTCATCAGCATAGAGGAGCTCCCAGGGGCAGCCTGTCTTGAACTCCTCTGTGATTGCCTGGAGGACTATGGTAAATAATAGGGGGCTGAGGACGGAACCTTGGTGGACCCCTACCTCTACTCGGAATTCATTGCTGTACTCATTTCCAACCCTCACCTTACTGGCAGCATCTCTGTACATGGCTCGCACAGCTCTCACTAACCATTCTTCTATCCCAAGTTTCCTCATTGACCACCAGATAAGGGATCGGGGGACCCTGTCAAAGGCTTTCTCCATGTCAACGAAAGCCAGGTACAGAAGTTTATCCTTAGCTAGGTATTTCTCCTGCAACTGTCTCACTAGAAATAAGGCATCAGTAGTGCTTTTACCTGGCACGAACCCAAACTGCATCTCATCTAAATTGATTCGCTCCCTAATTAGTTGGGCTATGACCCTCTCTGTAACTTTCATAACCTGATCTAACAGCTTGATGCCTCTGTAATTATTTGTATCTAAAGCGTCCCCTTTACCTTTGTAGCAGTTGACTATGATGCTGCTACACCAGTCATATGGTATGACTCCTTCGTGTATCACCTGGTTCGTAATACGGGTGACTAGGCTATAGCCAACACTGCCAGATATTTTGAGCATCTCTGCAGTGATTCCTGATGGGCCGGGGGCTTTCCCGGTCTTCATACTCTTAATTGCTTTATCTACCCTGGTGCTATCAACTCGGATAGCTGGTCCCTCTATTGGGTCGACATAAGGCAGGCTCTCTTTCTCCCATTCATTCTCTTTATTAAGCAATCTATCGTAGTGGCATCTCCAGACCTCTTTCTTTGCATCCTCATTTAATGCAAGCGTACCATCATCCATGCGAACACATTTCTCTCCTACAACATCACTATTCTCTCTCCTACACTGTCTTGCAACACGAAATACCTCGAGTCTTTGGTCCTCACGGCGCAGAACATTGGCAAATCTTTCCTTATCTGCTTCCCCTCTGGCTAAATAAACCTGTCGCCTAGCCTCCCTTCTGGCACATTGGTACAATTCCCTGCTACCACCGTTCTTCCAGTCCTTCCAAGCCTGTTTCTTTTGTCTAATAGCCCTGTCTACCTCCTTGTTCCACCACCACGTTACTCTGGGTTGGGAGGGGACCTTACACCACCCACAAATCTGGTCGGTGGCTTTCAACAGGTTGTCCCTCAGAAATCTCCAATTGTCTTCCACGTTGTATGATGCTATATCCCCTTCTATTTCGTTAAATGCTTCAAGTAACTTGTCTCTAAGTCTCTGTCCGTTTGCAGGGTCTTTAAACTTCCACACCCTTCTTCTCCAAGCCTGTCTAATTCTGGGCACCCATTTTGCCTTGATCCCAAAGTCGCTAACTACTAATCTATGTTGTGGGGTACATTCTTCGCCAGGGTAGGTTTTGGCATTTATAAGCCGCCCTCTTTCCCTATTTCTGGCGAGGATGTAGTCGATTTGGCTAGAGTGTCTGCCGGAGCGGTAGGTGACTAGGTGACTGGCAGGTTTCCTGAAGTTGGTATTGCAGACCATAAGATTGGTTGCATCACAGAACTCCAGCAGTCTGGTTCCCTCCTCGTTGCGGGAACCGAAGCCATAGCCTCCATGTATGCCATGGAAGCCCCCAGCACGACGTCCGACATGACCGTTGAAGTCTCCAGCCACAAAGAGAAATGACAATAACAATGAGAGACAATGGCCTGTATGTCATGTCACGGAAACAAAACTTTCCATATCAATCAAAAGTCTTTAAGATGCATGATCAAACTTGTCAGACTTGGTAAATTGATAATTAATTAATTAATCAGCTGAATGTGATTGATGGGAAGAAAAATCAATAAAAAAAATATTAACTGTTTGAGGTAATTCAGTATAATAATTCTAATAGATTTATTACTAACTTTCACTTCTCTGCCCTGAATGAGGACTGAGATGAGATTGATCAAAGATAATATTTGTATACTTATATAACAGAGTGTGGATATAAACAAAGAAGACAGAAGGAGAAAAAAGACTAAAAACTGAAGGAAAGGTAGGACTGTTTTCTTTATAAAACAACCAAGGGAGGAAGGGTTGTATACTTGGCCTTCTTAAATTGGCTGTAGGATCTTCTAAACTAGTTGCAAGCCCCAACTAGAGAGGTGAGATTGATTCACTTCTTGTTGAACTGGAGCATGTGGAAATCAGTTTCTGTAGGACAAATACAGATGGAGAAGGAACTCTAAGAGGTTGCAAAGTTTTGTGAAGTGTTTTACATAAAGTGTGGGAGTTAAGACACACTAAAGATAAAGAGAGGTGAAGAGATGTGTGTGCTGAGTGGACCTATATGGGGAAGGTGTGCAGTTATAATGTCTAGTTCAAAGTTTTATCATAGTAGCAATAGATGAATCAATGTGGAAACAAAAAAGTAAATTTGTGAACTAGTGATTGCAATGTGTTGGTAATTAAACCTTTGGCATTTAGTTGACTTGTTGTCTTCTGGAAGTGGTCTAGAATGTGTGTGTGTGTGTGTGTGTGTGTGTAGCATAAACTCCATCGAAGATATTATCAACATCATCTAATGCCCACTTTCCTTGCTGATATGGGTTGGGCAAAATTTGTCAAGGTGCTTCTCTACAGGTGGATGCCCTTCCTGTCACCAACCCTCACTTGTTTTCAAGCAAGCTAAGATATCCCCCATGACATTACATGTTTCCACAGAAGATTGGAAACAAAAGGACACTCACTACTTACATGACAAAATCTAATATAGGTCTTATTTGAACTTTATGGAATGGTCTCATTTTAAGCATAGGAAGGCATATCATTAAATGTGATAGAAAATAGGTTGTTAATATACAGAAGCAAGGGAAAGCTAAACCTAGTGTGAGATATAACTAAACCTTGTGGTACTGTGTGAAGAAAGAGTGGGCCACTAATGAATTCATAGTGCAATGATAGGAAGCTTTCAACTCAAAAGATACATGCAGTGAATTGGCTGAGTCATAACTGCATAGGACAAAATGCTTTGTGGTCATTTGTTCTAGATCTCTGCATGCTGAGTTCAAATCCCACCAAGGTCTTTTTGCTTTTTAACCTTTCAGAGTTCACAAAAATAGAGTACCAGTCTTAGGTGGGGCTTGGAAGAATTATTGAAATGGGAGACAAGATGTCTGGTATTTGTTCAAGATTTTTGTATTCTGAATTTTTGGGTGGTAGCTTCATTCTTTGCTCAGTTTAACACAATTCCCTAGTCCTTAGAGGCCTTTAGTGAAATTCAATATGTTGATGCATTCAGGTTAGGTCTCTGGTTTGTGAATAACTTCATCTCTCCTTCCTACTAGTTTCAGGATCCTGAAAACATAAAAGGCTATGGGCATTGCCCTTCTCTCCCTAACTAAAAGGGTAAAAAAACAAACAGATATAGCCCATAGGCATAGCTAAGGCTAAGAGATTCTGATTTGCAAAATTCTCAAGAGCGAATGACAACTGGTGAATGAATAAGGACAGTGATGACAAGGATGGAGAGAGACTCAAA
Source organism: Octopus bimaculoides (assembly GCF_046866305.1). NCBI lineage: Eukaryota > Metazoa > Mollusca > Cephalopoda > Octopoda > Octopodidae > Octopus > Octopus bimaculoides. The sequence goes on from NC_142928.1 coordinate 126,774,967, forward strand.
CAGATGAAAAACATACATTCAGTATACTTTGGATAGCCTAGAGCTTGAGTATTAATCAGAGGGATAGCAGAATTAGTGCATCAAATAAAGATACTTTGTTAAATCTCTTTGCACCTAGTTTGACTTCACCATTCTGGAAGTTGAAGAGTGATAGGATTTTGAGAGGAATTGACAAATGCAAGAGATAACTACAAACAATAAACATACTATCAATGGATGATGATGGATTGGTGGCGTTTGGTCATGAGGTGATGATAATGATGATGACACTTACAACAATGCTGACAATGATTAAAATGATGCTGATGACAACCATAATGTAAAATGATGATGATGGTAGTTGTAGTCCTGGTAATAATGATAATGTTGGTAGTGATGATGATGATGGCAATCCTGGTACTAAGAATAATAGTGATAGTGATGACAATGATGTTGATTTTTATGTCTGACAATGATGAGGAAAGCAATGCTGTTTACACAGGTTTACAATTCGAAAAATCTACAAACGATTTAAACAATAATTCAATTTCTATCAACTATGCTCTGTTTGTGATTTACTTGAACGATTGGATTATCTGGTCAAAATGTCACTCGATCAGTATTAATGAAAGCTATACAAATGCAGCAATTGTTGCTACCAAAATAAAATCTATGCACATTTGTATGTACCTGACATTAATTTAATCCTGTTTTTATCCCATGAGAAGACATCTATTATAGCTGCAGTTTTATAAAGCATGCATTTTATCCATCATCTACTGGAAGGCTACAATGGTATTGCACATTTGTAAGATCTGAATTAATGTTATGAAAATCTAGATGGGTACATATGCACAGGTACATACACTTTTACAAGTAAGCAGAAATGTTTACACAATTGGTAAAATCAAAATACACTCATTTGCTTCCAGTCATTTTAATTTTATTCTTGAAGTCTTCTTCAGTCATGACTGATCGTTAGCTTTTGCACTGAGAAAGTTTCTATTCAATGCAGAGATCTGGGCAAGCTCTTTTAGAGGAGGAGGAGGAGGAGGAGGAGGAGTGTTAGGCAGCTGCCCATACATGTAAGACTCACCTCCTCACAACACTGGTGTTGTCAAAAGAAAAGCAGCTTGGAACCAGTGTCATCAGAGGTATTGCTATCAGAAAGTAAATAGGTGGATCAGTTACCACAAGCCAGCATCCCATCCAATGCTGTAACAATTCAGCTACATTGGATAGCTACATTTTATGGACAACCACACAAGGATGAAAGACAAAGCTGCATCTGCATCCCTGACTGGATGTTTACATCCAGCATGCATTGTATGCAAAAGCAGTGAGCTACAAAGGGTGAAGTTTATTACTGTTTCCTTGTCGATGAAATGACTGCTGGCTCTATATTTTTGAAGGTGTGTGAATAAGAGATCCTGTTATTGAAAAACAGGTAAGGGTTAGAAGCATGAAGGGCATTCAGCTGTAAACCAATGCCTAAATGATATATATTTGTTTAACCTATTCTAGAATGGAAAAACAAGTAAAATCAAATGAACAAATAAGTAGTGAGTTATTACTAATATCAGACAATGTTCTTAGGCAAGGAAATTTACTTCAGTCACATCAATATGGACGGAATGTTAATACCAGTAGGATACCAAAACATTCATCTAAGTGAAATAGTGGAAAAATACATTGAAGTTTTAACTGATAAGTGTATACTTCATGATGTTCCAGTCTATTCATCTGTAAATGAATACCAACCTTGAGTTAGTGCAGCTTTGCTGCCTTCCGGCCATCATATGCACAATGTTCTATTGTTACTGGGAAGGCAGAGCATGCTTGTATCTGCTCACAACTACTCTGGTAGCTAAAACAATTAGTGAATGTGTGTTACAAGCTGCCATGCTGAACTCACTTGCAAATGATGGATGGATGGATGGATAAATAGACAAATGGTTGTTGTTGTTGTTGGCATTCCGTTGCTTACAACATCGAGGGTTCCAGTTGATCCGATCAATGGAATAGCCTGCTCATGAAATTAACGTGCAAGTGGCTGAGCACTCTACAGACACGTGTACCCTTAACGTAGTTCTCGGGGATATTCAGCGTGACACAGTGTGACAAGGCTGACCCTTTGAATTACAGGCACAACAGAAACAGGAAGTAAGAGTGAGAGAAAGTTGTGGTGAAAGAGTACAGCAGGGTTCACCACCATCCCCTGCCAGAGCCTCGTGGAGCTTTAGGTGTTTTCGCTCAATAAACACTCACAATGCCCGGTCTGGGAATTAAAACCGCGATCCTATGACCACGAGTCTGCTGCCCTAACCACTGGGCCATTGCGCCTCCACAGACAAATGGATGGATGGATAAATAGACATATAGATGGATAGATAGACAGATAAATAAATGGATGGAGGGACAAATGAATGAACGGATAGATGGATGGTTGGCTGGATATACATAGCTTAGTAATCACTTGCATGCAAGTATAATTTGATAGATTATACCCTGCTTTCATGTGGAAGTTTGTTTCTGTGATTGCGTGAGTGTGTGTTTGAGTGTGTGTGTGTGTCTGTGTGCATATACATGCACACATGCAGGACAGATTTCCACACAGCATGTTTCATAAATTTCCCTCAAAAGGCATTAGGCAACCTAATACTATAAGGAAAGTTCTGTACAGTGGGATAGAACCTGGAACCATGTGGTTGCAAAGTGAACTTCTTAACCATACAACCATGTTTGCATCCAAGCAAGAAGCAAACAGCAAAATCAAAATTAAGATTTAAACTATACAACTAAGCTAAATTGAATAATGTTTTAATATGCTACTGACAGCATAACTGAGCAATACTAAGCCATGATAATATGCTAAAAGTAATTTCAATTAGACAAGTCTTGAGGCCTGAAACTATTTATATAAGTAGGAAAATAAACAGAAGACATAGTTAAGTATTAATTGAAATATAAATTCCTAGCCTAAAGAATAGTGTTCACTTTCTTCATGTAATTATATTTTAAAATTAAGCAAAGCTGCTAGAGTTTTCATTATTGATCTATTTTCGACACACATGGACACGGACACACTACGTATACACCTTTGTGTGGTCTGTGTGTATATATGTGTGTATATATATACTGGCATAGGCATGGCTGTGTGCTTCCCAACCATGTGGTTCTGGGTTCAGTCCCACTGCTTGGCAGCTTGAGCAAGTGTCTTCCACTATGGCCTTAGACTAAGCAAAATCTTGTGAGTGGATTTGGTAGATGGAAACTGAAAGAAAGCCATCATATACATGTGTGTTGTGCATGCACATATGTATGTATTGTGTGTGTGTGTGTGTGTGTGTGTGTGTGTGTGTGCGCGCGTGCGTGTACGATTGTGCCCTACCACTGCTTGACAGTGTTTCTTGGTGTGTTTCTGTCTTTGTGACTTAATGATTTGGCAAAAGAAACTGATAGAATAAGAATTTTTAGTCATATGAATTGACTTCAGTAATTATTTGTTTTTCTAAGTGTATATTCTATCGGTTTCTTTTGCTAAACAACTAAGTTACAAGGATGTAAACACACCAACACCAGTTGTCAAGCTGTGGTGGAGGACAAACATAGACACAAAGACACACACACACATATATATATATACACACACCATGGGCTTCTTCCAGTTTCCATCTACCAAGTCCACTTGCAAGGCTTTGGTTGTCCCAAGACTGTAGCAGAAGACATTCGTCTAAGTTGCCATGCAGGAAGATTGAACTTGGAACCATGTGGTTCAGAAGAAAGCTTCTTACCACACACCCAATCCATAAGTCAATATAACTGCTCATAAGCAATAATGTTTTCTCTTTTATTTCTTTTTCATAAAGGCACAGAGGTTCACTGAAATGCTATCTAGTCTGATAACACAGGGCTTTTCTTTGTGTAAAAATAAACACATACGTGAAAACTGTGATACTACACTGAATGTGGAAGTTCAGTGGGGGCTGGATAAAGTGGGTATGAAACAGTGAGTGTGTTACGTTAATCTGCTTAAAAGATAAGTGTGTTGAAAATGGTTGGGTACTAAAGATATCAGCTGTTGTATGCAAGAGGATTATAGGTAAGTTTACCACCACCAATTCCCCACAAGGGAAGTACACTGCCATCAATTCACCGTGAAGAAAGTTCACCATGAGGAAAGTTTACCACGAGGAAAGTTTATCGAGGAAATATATTCATAGTATCTCACCATTAATAGTTAAAAATTATGATATTGGAAAAAAAACAAAAAACAGTGAATTGATGATGGTGAACTTACAGAACATGATGCAGAAGCAATGACTATGATAGGATGTATAATAAATATTAGTTGAAAATGTGATGTGAGCTGCTGGAGGAAAGTTCTTGTGGAAGAAGAAGACCAAAAAAGTCATGGGAAAAGGTATAGTCAGATTCCAGGATGCTAGGCTTCAAAGATGAAATTATAAAATATCAAAGTACTTGTTAATATGCTGTTTAGCAGACTTCATGCTAACATGGAAAAGTAGACATTACGACATTACCAACAACAAATAAATAGTCTACAATGCCAGCTTAGTCAAAATGGTGCTTTTAAAAAATGTAATTTAGACACACTTGCAACGATATCACATTAAGAACATGTTAAACCAGTTCTCATCTGATCATCAAAGTTAAGCAACACTGAAACTAGGTGACCACTTGGGAAACATGGTTTGATGGTTAGGATATTGGGTTCACAAACACAAGATCATGGGTTCAATTCCTGGACCTGGCAGTGAGTTGTATCCTTATGCAGCAGACTTCATTTCACATTGTGTACTCCAGGATACTCAGCTGCAAATGAGTATCAACCTCGTACTGGTGCTGCTCTCTCTCCCTCCATCTGTTACATCTTTGATGTTCTATTGGGTCCAAGGGTGGGAGTCTAAGATGGTACCTACATCTGCTTATAACTACATAGGCACCTAAAACTAGTGCCATCTTAAGGTATTGGAACAGTGAGCAGTGAGCCCAGGGGCCTCATAAGTCTATGAGCCAAATTTTAATCCATGTACATGATATCTTGTTGTCAATAAATAAATACTGTTGAGCGTAGTGCATAGATTTGCCCTATAATGCTGCTAAAGTAGCCATGCCTAAAACAATTAACCCAAAGTATGGTACAAGCAACCTGGTTATACCCACTGATGAGTGAAGGGTAAGACTTTTCTTCTCAAATTGTTTAAGAATTTTTATTAATAAATATTTTTGCACAACACAGCATATATAAGAAAATCTGAGATAAATCTAATATATCATCGTTATCTTTTGCTTGTTTTAGTCATTGCACTGCAGTCATGCATGGGACACCACCTTGCAGGGTTTAATTGAACTGATCAACCTCAGTACTATTTTTCACGAAGTCTGTGTCTGGTGCTTATTCTATTAATCTCTTTTGCTCAACTGCTAAGTTATGGGGATGTAAACAAGTTAACACTGGTTGTCAAGTGGTGGAAGCGGGACAAATACAAATATAAAGATATACACACATATATGTGCAACAGGCTACAACACAGTTCTGATCTTCTAACAAGGTATTGATCACTTATAAAGCATTGGTCAGCTAGAAGCAATAGCAGAAGACACTTGACCAAGGTGCCATGCACTAGGACTGAACCCAAAACCATGTGACTGCAAAGTGAGCTTCTTGACCACATAACCTAAAGTAACCTTTTGCCATTTAAAGCAGCCATATCTGGCCCATGTTTTATGTTCAAAAAGGCCAGACCCAGCCTCTCACATCTACTCTACAATGTCATTCTAAAGATAAACACTCAAATCATTTAAATCTTGAAGCTATGAAATATTGCATGATTAATTCAAAACAATTTGAATAAATAAGTGTTGCATTTGACAGAGTAACTTGAATACTAAAGAGTTGATACAGTTAAACACCACTGTAAAAACTTAAAACAAATGTAAATATATGTTATTATTGCTGTCATCATAAAATGTGCTTAGAATTGTTTATTCTTTTGTAATAAGGTATATAAGTTAAGCATAGTTATAACTACATTAAATTTATCTCAGGAGAATTTTTCAAGTTTGAATCTCTTCAAACCACAAAGGACACAATCATGCAATAGGAATTTTACATGTTTTTAACTAAACAAATTTAGTCCTTGTTGTAATGTGGTGATGCCGATGCCTCAATGAACCTGAGAGTTATACCAGTGGAGTGCAAGTTTCTGGTAGGGTCTCTCACACTGAACCCTTACCTAGAAAAAAGCAAAGTTACAAAAGCATCATCATCATTTAATGTCTGTTTTCTATGCTGACATGGGTTGGACAGTTTGACTGAAAACTGGTAAGCTGGGAAGCCACACCAGGTTCCAATCTAATTTGGCATGATTTCTACAGCTGGATGCTCTTCCTAACACCAATCACTCCAAGAGTGTAGTGGGTGCTTTTCATGTGCCATCAGCATGGGTGCCAGTTATGAAACACTGGCTTCGGCCATGACTATAATCTCACTTGGCTTGACAGGCCTTCTCAAACATGGTATATTGCCAAAGATCTCAGTCACTTGTCACTGCCTCTGTGAGGCCCAAAGTTCAAAGAGTGCTTTTTACGTACCAGGTACGTGACACTGGCATCAGCCACGACTATGATTTGACACTGGCATTGGCCATGACTATCAATATTTCAAAATCAATAAGATCTGGGAGAAGAAGACCTTCTATCAGGAGAAACATGATGTCAGGGACTGATCTGGAATCAACAAGGGAGGTGGAAGAAAGGATGCCCTAAAAATAGCCAGAGGTAGGACAGAGAGGATCTGAGACAGACCTGGAAAAGCAGGGATCCAACTAGAGACAAGCAAAAAAGACAGCCCAGAGTATAGTGAAGAAAAGTCACTGATGGCCAATACTCCATCATCATTTAACGTCAATCTTCCATGCTGGCATGGGTTGGATGGTTTGACAGGAGTTGGCCAGGTTGAAGACTACACCAGGCTATTGTGTTTGACATGGCTTTTACAGCTGGATACCCTTCCTAACACCAACCGCCCCATAAAGTGGACTGAGTGCTTTTTATGCAGCACCAACATGGGTGGGATCAGTTATGGCATGTTCTTACAGCTGGATGCCCTTCCAAATGCCAACCACTTCATAGTGTGGACTGGATGCTTTTTACATGGCATCAGCAGGGTCACCAAGTATCTTGCAAAACAAGGAATTTTGAAAGAGGAGGGAACATTGGAGGAGGTGATCTTGTGTCAGATGATAAAAGGTTAGAATGTGACAGAGAGGCAGAAACAGGTGTCTTGCTATAAAGGAGATACAAGATTTCCTGGCTCCATAGGGAACAAAAAACTTCAGAAAGAGAAAGGCAGTGTTAAATGATGGTTGTGGTAATGTTAAATGATAGTTATGGTAATTTATCATCAAATAATTGGTAGTTTAATATCTTAACTTCACAGTTACTGGGTTCATTAAGTAAATTCTTACAAGGTGTCTTGTCTGAGCATAACTGCCTCACTTCTTTTTATCCCATCCATTTTAGAGACTCTATAAAGATTCAAGGGTGTTGCTCTTCTTCTTCTGGGTAAGACATTAAAAACAATATAGACACAAGATACAGGCATGACTGTGTGGCTAAGCAGTTCACTTTCTAAGCATGTAGTTTCCGGTTCATTCCCAGGGTACAGCACTTTTGACACGTGTCTATTATAGCCAAATGTCAGTCAATGCCTTAAGGGCAAATTTGGTAGACAGAAACTACACAAAGCTTATTGTACACGTGTGTGTGTGCACACAAACATTTATGTGTATATGCATGTTTACATTCTACACTGAGCTGAGATATGGCTGGTGCTGTTTGTTAACATTTCCTGGTTAACAAATTGCTAGGTAGTTTTGTATTTTCAAAGATAAGTGGAAAGAAAATCTTCCTAACTTGAAAAAGGGATAAAAGTTAACAACAGGAAAAATATCTGGCTGTAAAACAATGCCTTGATAAGATGCATTCATTTAACCATGCTAAAAAAAAAAAAAAAAGCAATTGTGAAGCAAACAAACATCAAGATACACACACATATGCATACACATAATTACCTGCTTAAATGAAATGCTGCAATTTCTCCATTGTGTCGATCCTGTCCTGCATATGGAGGACCTTCAATCACTTGGTCTCTTTCAAACCTACAAATATATGTAATAATAGAGCCATTAGTATCCCTGTGAATTAGAGAGAGAGAGTGAGTGAGTGAGTGAAAGATGAAAACACAGTTTAATATGAATATACATGTTCAGTATTGCATGTCTTTTATGTGTATGTTGTTGTTTAACCCCATGTTAACTCTGAATGAGTAGGCCTATGATCTGTATCTGTACATTCCGACCAGGTTGCTGAATAATAGAGTCATTAGTATTCCTGTGAAGTAGAGAGAGAGATATAGAAACATGATGTAATATGTATGTATATGTTCAGTACTGTGTGTCTTCTATGTGCATATTGATGTTTAGCCCCAGGTTAAAAATGAATGAGTATCCCTATGATCTGTGTATATATTTCCTACTGAATCTCCTTCCTTGCCAAATTTGGTGTGATGTAAGAAAAATTTGGCAGTTATTTCTAGTAAATTGAGCATTTATTTTCAAATGCTATGAAATTTAGGATATTTTCAGTTGTTTTAGGATTGCATACTGTTCCAGAACTTTATCAGTGGATATCGGATTATATGTGACTGTGGTAAGTAGTCTACGTCCCAACCCCACAAATTCAGGTTCAGTCCTATTGCATGGCACCTTGGACAAGCGTGTTCTACCATAGTCTTAGGGTGACCAAAGCTTTGTGAGCGGGACAACCAGTGTTGGTCTGTTTACATCCCCATATCTTAGAGGTTTGGCAAAAGATCCTGATAGAATAAGTACCAGACTCTGATAATTGTGAAATTAAATATTTGAATGAAACAGCCTGAAATTTACTTCAGTTGCATCTCATAGAATTCATGTGGTGTTATGAATTTAAGGACGAAATCTTCAGAAAGTTATTGGAACAAATTCGACACCTATATCCATGCATTTGAAACATTACAGAGTATAAGTATCTACGGAGCATAAGTATCACATTTATTTTTAAACTTAACTTCAAACTTCATTTGTTTTCTATTTTGATAAATTCTCTCTGTTGAAAATTATATTTTTATATTTTAAATAATTTGCAATTTCAGAAAATATATTTTTATATAAATTTGCGTTTTCTAATTTGATAAATTCTACGGACACAAACGAAGATGGACGAGTGATAGATAGATAGATAGATAGATAAATAGATAGATAGATAGATAGATAGATAGATAGATAGATAGATAGATAGATAGATAGATAGACAGATAGATATATAGAGATAGATAGATAAAGAGATAGGAAGACAGATAGATAGCTCCGGCCAGTCAGTACCCAAAGAATCAACTCAAACCAGCAGTAAAGTTCCTTGTCAGATTTTTCTACTTTCACTTCTGACAGCTAATACCATGACAGTGCCAAATATTTTGATAATTGCAATGTAAGTACAATTTAATATCTGATAATTTCAATAATTATTAATGAAATATTCAGTAATTGTAATGCATGTGGAATTAAATATTTGGTAATTGTAATGCATTATAAAAACTAAATATTTCATTTGGCATCTATCAAAATGAAAACTAGATTACCATTAAGGGGTACATGTATTTGTGTGTGCATATGCATGCACATGCCTTATCTTGTATCCTTTAACAATAATCTAGTGTAAAGGAGATCTGAGGCTTTGTGTAGAGAGAGCAATTGTTCAAGACTGAAGAATTCTGTTGAGAATAATGGTGCAGACAATAAGCAGAATATTGAGGCTAATATACCAAGTTGTACATTATAAAGCTAAGTAATAACTTCTTCCTATTTAATCAGTGGAGGAAAGAGTGTAACACCTAAGGTTTCGTTTTGGAAGGCCTACAAGTCCAAACTGAGAAAAAAAAGTTCTCTTCAAACTGAAGACCAGACCCTCAAATGCTTGTAATAATGTAGGTTCTGCTAAAGATACCTAAGGGCCAGATGGGGTATTAAACCATGTGTTGGATTAAGTCCACCACTCATAGGTAACACAGTTTTAATGGTACATTCTTTTTATTAGATGATGGAATGAAAAACAGGATTAAATGTACTCAATAATTTACATTTTAATATTTTTGCCTTCAATAAAGCAGTGAGATGGTATACTTGTTAGCATACTGGGCAAAATGCTTAGCAGCAATTTGTTCAACTACATGTTCTGGGTTCAAATGCCACTGAAGTTGACTTTGCCTTTCATCCCTTTAAGGGTTGATAAAATAAGCATCTGTTGAACACTAAGGTCGATGTAAACAACTTATCCACACTTCTGAACATGATGGCCTTGTGCCAGAATTCAGAACTAATGCTGCTACCTTCAGTAAAGTGGTGAGCTGTAGAATTGTTACTGAACAAATGCTTATCAGTATTTTGTCTGTCTTAATATCTCAAGTTCAAATTCTTCTGAGGTTGACTGCTTTTCATCCATTTGAGATGTACCAAATGAGCACTGGGGTCAATGTAATCAACTTACTCTCTCCCCTGAAATTGCTGGCATTGCACCAATATTTGAAACCAAAATTTCTACCTTCAGTGGAATGATATATGAAACCAAAGAAACACATTTTCTCTGTAGTAGTAGTAGTAGTAGTAGTAGTAGCAGTAGTAGCAGCAGTAGCAATAACAACAATAATAATAAAGAATTACTTTTTGAAAATACATTTGACAATTTGCTTGAATTACATTTCTTTGCTTTGGAAATCTATTTACTATTCTATATTTACAATATTGAATCATAAACCACACATTTGTATCATAAATTCATCTGAAACTTTTATATAACTTATTACCAATATCAAAATACTAAATAATGCAAATGATAAAGTTTTCGTTTTTTTTTTATCTTTAGTAATTTTTTTTAAAACAGGGAAGACTTAATATGAGAATAGTGCTTTAAATATTCTCTTCTAGTTTGATATATCCACAGTTGCCCATTATGGATTGGCTTGAAGGTTATTTTATCTATATAGTTCAAATGTAGATTTCTGATATGAACATGTTAAAATGCTTCAGTGTTTTATTATTTATTACAGTAGCTGGAGATTTGAATAGCATAAAAATGAAGATATTTCAGGGTAGTTCAAAAGCTAAAACATTCTGTTTGTTTACATGTATATGTATGCATTTATGAGTGCATGTTACATGCAGATTTAAATGTGTGTGTGTGTGTGTGTGTGTGTATTTATGTATATACAGACACGCATTTATGCACATATGCAGGAACTGTGATGGATATATATAAAGTGGAAATATGACAGGTTTTGATAAGCACAAACAGTTTCATATGTGAAGAGCACAATGAAACACATTGAGAAGACACAAAATGTATACATATGTATGTATGTGTGTGTCTATTCACACATACATACATACACATACAATGAATTAAATACCAACAATAACCTCCATTCTTCATTTGCATTTTTTCATATATCTTTTATCTTTTACTTGTTTCTGTCATCAGACTCTGGCCATGCTGGGGTACCACATTGAAGAATTTTGGCTGAATGAATAAACCCCAGTGCATAATTTTTAAAGCCGGGTACTTATTCTATCTTAGTTATGGGGACATAAACATACAATGCCAATTGTCAAGCAGTGGTGGAGACAAACATAGACACACACATACATGCATACACACACAACGGTCTCCTTACAGTTTCCACTTACTAAATCCACTCACAAGGCTTTGGTCAGCCTGAGGCTATAGTAGAAGACACTTGCTCAAAGTATTATGCAGTGGGACTGAACCCGGAACCATGTGGTTAAGAAGCAAACTTTTTACCACACAGCCATGCCTGTGCCTCTACAAACACACACATACACACACACACACACATATATATCAGAGATGAAAGGTCTATGTATGCAATGCATGCACTACATGCCTTACTATTTTTCCCCAATAGATAATTTTTGTGCAATATATCATAATTGATTATTGATAATTTCCACTAGATTCATATTTACTTTTATTTCGCATTCCTTCATTTCTTAGTATAAAGTTGTCAAAAGAAACCTAGAGAAGGGAAAGCAAAGTTTTTACTGCTTGCTTTCAATCATAACAAGAAAAGTGATGTTATTTCCTTTGTATTCTATTATTTTCGAGAAGAGAAACAAAAAAATGGGTGAGTGGTCAAGAAAGAGAAAGACAAAGAAAACAGATATTTTACTGCTTGCCTTCCAACCATGTTAAGCCAGCAGACACGTCAACATTTTTTCCTCTTGAAGTGCTGATGTTTTTCCTGTCCTGTACTGTACTGCAGAGATCAAAAACTTGCCTATTCCTGAGGTTTTCCTCATAGTGAGACTGATTTAGATGAGAAAAGCATATTTAGTCAATTTATGAGTTTGTTTTATGGCTTTCTGATATATCTTGTATGATTATTCGGCATTGAAGAGTACACATTTTATCTTTTATTTTTTACTTGTTTCAATCAGTAGACTGTGGCCAAGCTGGGGCTTAAATATTTTAAGGCCTGATGATTATTTTTTGGGGCTCTTGTACCAAACTGCTAAGTTACAGGAACGTAAACACACCAATGCTGGTTGTCAAACACAGACACAAAGACACACACACACACATACATACACACACACACACACACATATATATATATATATATATACACAAAGGGTTTTTCTCAGGTTCCTTCTATTAAGTCCACTTACAAAGTTTTAGTCGGCCCAAGGCTATAGTAGAAGTCACTAGTAGAAGACTGGACCTGGAATCATGTGGTTGGGAAGCAAACTTCTTACCACGCAACTACATTTGCTTTCTAAAAAGATTTAACCAATGGAGAATTTTTTAATCCCTTCTTAAGACCTGAATTCAGTCATGTGACCCCAGAGTTTTCTTGACTACTTCACACATAAAGCAATAAGAAGAAACCAGCAGAGAGAGAGAGAGAGAGAGAGAGAGAGAGAGAGAGAGAGAGAGAGAGAGAGAGAGAGAGAGAGAAAAGAAAGAGAGAGTGTATGTGTGTGTGTGTGTGAAATTAAAAAGTTTACATTCATTTGTTCAGGCCAATGCTTTAAAATTTAATTTTAGATATTTAAAGTTATTTAAGGAAGGTTACATAAAAAAGTAAGCTAGCACCTAAATTATCTATTAGCATAAAGCATTGATCCCTTTAAAAAGATTATATATAACACAATAGAATTTCTCAATCAAAACCAGAGTAGGCAGAACGGAACCGTTATTTTGATTGAAAGTATTATGTTTGAGTGAATGATGAGAAACCTATTCTGAACAAATTTTTCTGTTTCCCATGTCTGTTAGTTTGCCAGTATAAGAATACATTTTCTCAGCTTTGAAGTGATATTGAAAACGAATATCACTTTCAAGTGATATTCAAAACAAAATCATTTAATTGTATAGCTGTTTGTGTGTGTGTGTGTGCCTGTATATATATATATATATATATATATATATATATATAATTTTATTTAAAAGAATTCCAACTCTGTCTGTTTTTTATGTTTTATTTATACTCTTGTAAAATTAATGTGGGATATAGAATATGGAATATATAATATATAATATAAAAATGGATGGTACAATGAAATGAAGTATTGAATGTCTTATTGAATATATGGAATATGTCTTATTGAATATATGAAATATTGAGTGTTCAATATAAAGGATTAAATATATAAAGGCGAATACGTATTTTCTATACCTTGTGGTATTTCATCATGGCCGGTATGACAGACTGTAACAGACTGTCATACCGTCATATGACTGTCATACCTGTCATATATATATATATATATATATATATATATATATATCATACACACACATATATATATATACATATTTATGCCATGATGATATCTATTTATAGATATAACAAATGAAGAATGAATTTGTTAGTATTGCATTTATTCCATAGCTTTCAAATGTTTCACTAATGTTTGGGTGACAAGGTATATAACTTGAAGGCATACTTGAAGACATACTTGAAGACATGGAAGAGAATGATGATAATATCATATTGATTAAATAATATATACTAAATAATGACTAACTTACAGTCATTTAGTCTTAACACTTGTAATCAAATGAAAATAGTTTGTGCAAAGTTACTGTTTCTACTGAAGGAAGTTTCCCTTCTTCACCTACACATTTGGATAAGCAATGTTCACAGATTACTGCATAAGATAACTGTCTGGATTTCCAGATTCCTTCGTACCATATATATATATATATATATATATATATATATATATATATATATATATATATATATATATATATATATACATGCTTTATTTACTTGTATTATCTATCTTTCAGAAGATACTCATTCTCTCCTTCATGCGCATACTCCAAAAGTTGATTTATAAATAACCAAGTAGGCGTACTCAGTTTTGTTGAACGTTTTAATAATATGACTGAATTATTTCTTAGAGGAAGAACATTGCAGAAAAAAACATTACGTGAAAATGTTGAAACACTGTTGAATATAGTGTGTGATGAAAATTTCACTTCACCTTAGTGAGGTTTTTTCAGAAATAATTTTGTGAGTAAATACTTGAAGGTCCATGCTGTGAGAAATAATGATGTCATTGGCAAAATCAAAGCACGGACAATGAAATCCTGACAGCTGACTTGTAATTGATACCATCACCACTTTAACATCTATTTTTCTATGCTTGCATGGGTCAGACAAGGTAAATGGAGGTAAATTTTCTATAGGCGCAGGAGTGACTGTGTGAAAAGTAGCTTGCTTACGAACCACATAGTTCTGAGTTCAGTCCCACTGCATGGCACCTTGGGTAAGTGTCTTCTACTATAGCCTCGGGCCAGTCAAAGCCTTGTGAGTGGATTTGGTGGATGGAAACTGAAGGAAACCTGTCGTATATATATATATATATATATATATATATATATATATATGTATGTATATATGTGTGTGTGCATGTGTGTGTATGTTTGTATGCCTGTGTTTGTCCCCTCATCACTTGACAACTGTGTGTTTATATACCCATAACTTAGCGGTTCGGCAAAAGAACCAATAGAATAAGTACTAGGCTGACAAAGAATAAGTCATGGGATCGATTTGTTCAACAGAAGGCGATGCTCCAGCATGGCCACAGTCAAATGACTGAAACAAATAAAAGAAAGAATGGTCAGATGCCTTTTTTGTTACCAACCCTTACCTGTTTCCAAATGAGGTAATATCTCATTATGGCTAGATCACATTTTAACAGAATATTGGGAATAAATGACATTCGTTTACAACAATTAGATGATGTCAAGTCAAAGTGACTGACATGCACGCGCACACACAAACACACTCTCCCTCACTCCCACACCACATACGTATGTACGTACATACATACATATGGTCCTCCCATAAGTAATGCAGTATTTTGAATTGCATGAACTAAAAGTCGGAGGGGGAGGCGAGATAAATTACCTGCATCAACTTGCTATAAAAGCAGGTAGTAATTTTACCTTGTCCTTATTCTTAGTGCAAATTTTGAAGAGTGCAAGTTCGATTTTAACAGTTATTTTTTCGAAGCTATAATAGAAGTAACAAAGGAGCATATTCAGCATATTTTGCTTTATGAGTTCAATAAAAGCAGCAACGCAATGCAAAGTGCAAGGAATATTAATGCAGTATATGGGGATCGGACAGTAAGTGTAAGCCAGTTTCAACTGTGGTTCTAGAAATTTCGAGCTGGAAACTACAGCCTAGAAGATAAGCTTCATCCTGGAAGATTTGAAGAGCTCGAAGAGGATGTCCTGCAAAACCAGGTCGAATAAAATCCCATCATAACTGTTGAGGAACTAGCAGAGAAGCTTGGATTTGGTCATTCAACCAGTCATTCAAGTCAGCACTAGAAGAAAAGCGACCATCTTTGGTTTCAAAATGAAAGGTGTTCATCCATCAGGATAATGCTTGACCACATGCAGCAAGGATGATATTCCAAAGGCTAGAGCAGTTTGAATGGGAAATGATGCCCCACCCACCATATTTGCTGGACATTGCCCCATCTGATTATCATTTATTCTGCAGTCTTCAAAATCATTTGGATGGAAAAAAATATGAATTCTGTAGACAAAGTCAGAATGGTAGTGGAGGAGTATTTTCCGTCATGGACAAGTGAATTTTGGAAGAGGAGCTTAGCAAGTCTACCAGATAGATGGAAGAGCATTGTAGAAAATGAAGAAAGGTATATTTTAGATTAAAAAGAACTTTGTTTATCTCAATTTTGAAAAATAAAAGAAGCATAAAAAAACTGCATCATTTGTGGGATGACACAATATATATATATGTATATATACACGTATATGACAGGCTTCTTTCAGTTTCTGTCTAACACAACTCTTTGGATCCACTCACAACTCTTTAAATGACCTGGAGCCATTGCAGAAAACACTTGTCTAAGGTGCCACACAGACTGAACCCAAAGACCATGTGGCTGGAAAGCTGATTTCATAACTGCACAGCCTTACCCATATAAAATGTAGTAATTTACACCACCACATGGTTGATGGATGCCTTCAGCAGAAAATACTCTGTTGAAAGCCTTTGGAACAAGTTTACAATCTGAGAGAAACTTTCTCTCCTCTTCCTATTAGTCTAGTCTCAAAAGTTCTGAAAGAGCAGATTGAACTACTAAAGAAAAAAAAATTTAAATATATAAACAGAAAAAGTTACATCAAAAGTAAAAACATCATGGAATTCAGTCAGTTATCAACAAGAGGCTTTTCATACAAATTATTTATATGAGGCAAACAGTTACAGGATACAAATTAAATGATGATGAAATGAGATTTCTTTTTTTTTTTAAACTGAATCAGAAAGAAAGATAATAACCTTGACACTTTACAGGATTGCCAAGACTTGTGGTAAGGAGGGGAGGTATCCTCACACCTATGATCTAGCCAGAATTTTTGTGATAAGAATCAGGAAGTGGTGTTAAACTGAGTGATAGATTAAGTAGCTTGCAAGTAGGCTATGGTATGAGTTTGAACTCAAAGCAAAAAGGGTGGAAAAAATACCATAAGGTATCTCATCTGACATACTAATGATTCCAGCCATGGCAGTAGACTGGTGGATCCTGAAAAGGATGAAAAGCAAAGCTACCCTCAACAGAATTTAAACAGAATGGCAGAACTGAGAATAGCTATTGCTAAGCATTTCAGCCAATGCTCCAAAGATTAATCTAACTCACCACCTAAGCCAATTTGAATCTGGGAATATACTCAGAGTACTGGTGCCTGAGGTGACTGTTCAGGCAATGGGTAGTATAAAAGAGCCAGAGGCATTTATTGCAGGGGAGAGTTGGTGGGGGACAAATGCTAGTTGCTCTTTGTATCATTGGCATCTGACCTCTACCTCTTGACGTCTGTTCTCTGGATGATGACATGCTGCCACTTTGGGTGATCTTTGGCAATTGTCTCCCAACTATTTGGCTCAATGGAGCAGTGGAGGAAAGTAGCCTTGAGCCGGTCTTGGTAATGGAGTTTGAGGGCTCTGTGTAGTCTAGTGCTTGAGCCCAACTCTGCAAAGAGG